>NC_088177.1:8879481-9031981 GCF_028769735.1 Zonotrichia leucophrys gambelii | reverse complement strand
TGCCCGTGTCCCCCAGCCCCGCGCCCGCCTCCCCCGCCGCGCCCTGCCCCCTGCCCCTGCCCCGCCGCCGCCACCCGCCGCCGCCACCGCCGCCCCCGCCGCCGCCGCCCCACCGCACCACCAACTTTTTCATCGACAACATCCTGAGGCCGGACTTCGGCTGCAAGAAGGAGCCGCCCGCGCCGGCCGGCGGCGGAGGAGGAGGCAGCCGGGAGCGGGACGGAGATCGGGGGCAGAGCTCAGGTAGAGAAAACGTCAACCCGCTGCTGGCCCGGCCGCCCAACCCGCCCGCCCTCCTGTGCCCGGACTCGAACTGCCGTCCCGACGGCTCCGCACCGCCGCCGCCGCCCGCCGCCGCCGCCAAAGCCGGTCCCGCCGCGGCAGCAGCGGCGGCGGCGGCGTCGGGGGCGGCCAAGGCCCCCGCCGACGGGGGCGAGACTCACCCGGCGAAGTACGGGGAGCACGGCAGCCCCGCCATCCTCCTCATGGGCTCTAATAATGGAGGACCTGTTATAAAGCCCGACTCGCAACAGCCGCTGGTGTGGCCTGCCTGGGTCTACTGCACTAGGTATTCAGACAGACCGTCCTCGGGTAAGGAACCGCGGCGCATCTGGGAGCTGTTAAATCGTGACAAGGTCGCCCGCCCCCCCTCCTTTCCCTCTTCCCCCGTTGGCTTTGGCTCCCGGCTTGTCGAGGATCTCGCGTGGGGGGGAGGGCGGCCTGGGTCACCCGGGGCGAGAGGAAACGCGTCCCCCCCACCGCCACCACCCCTCCTTCCTCCTCCGAGTCTCCCAAATTTGAATGTGACGCCGGGCCCCGATTCGGCAGCGGTTCGATGCGGAGAGTCGGCGGGAGCGACCCCTTCCCGCGCCCCCGCCCGCCCCGCCTGCCGCAGCCCCGGGTGTTCCGCGGCGCGGCCGCGCGGGGTGAGAGCGTTGCGAGAAAAAGGCAGCGGGGTCGGCCGCTCCCTTGTTCTGAGGCTTTTTCTCCCCTTACTTTATTTTATTTTTTTTTTCCTGGGTGCTCTTGGAGGCACATGTTGAGGGGCTGCTGGCTGTGCGGGAGGAGGAGGTAGTGTTTTCTTGGAGGCGAAGGAAAAAGGGCTTTATCGAAGGTGGCGGAGGGGCTGTTTAGCCGGGCCTCTGCAGCGAACCAGGCAGGCCCTTAGGCCGTGCACTGCCGCCTGAGCCGGTGCTCCGTGCTGCGTTCGGGGCCCAGCTCCGGGGTGGGGACGTGCCTCTGCCCGAGGTCGTCCCCGTGGGAGCCGCCGCCTCGGCCCTCCCGGCCCTGTTTTGCCGCCCCTTCTACTTTACGTTCCCCAGGTGCCCTCAGGCACCCCTTTATTTATCACCGTTACTTTTTGGTTTTCATTGCCTTTTTTTTTTTTTTTTGAAAGAAGCTGAGGATGAGGAGATAGGGTTCCCCCATGACACCTCCAGCCAGCAGCCAGGGATCGGCCAGCCCGGTGCGGGGCCGGGCTGGGCTCCCCTGTGCCTGCCCGGGGCCGCTGCATTGCGCGGGGAAGGCGGCGCTGCCTGGCCCCGGCCCCGCTCCGCACTGCCCGGCCTGGTGCTCCGAGCCGGCCGTCAGCGCGGCCGAGCCGTCTCCATCTCCCGTTATTGACACGTCCAGCGATTTCAAACTCAGAAAAGCCTCTTTGATTGACTGGGCTGATTGATGGGGTGATAGAGCTGTCAGACGGCACGGCCTCGCTCCCGGCCGGCCCGGCCGCGGGTGTTGTGTTGCCGATTCCCAGGGCCACCGAGCGCCCGGCGTTCTGCACTTGCGCCTTCATTTCCTTTCCTCCCCTTTCTTCGGGCAAAGGATCATTTCTGCATGTCCTCCTCCCCGACGCTCCCTGCTCGCTGCGACCCGGAGGGGAGAAGGGCGAGGGGAGGCTGGCTGGGCTCGGCCGCTCTCTTTGTTGTGCTCGTAGCTGCCCGCCGGCCCCGACTGCTTCTCTCTGCTCCGGGGACGAGCGGGCTGCGGCGGTCGGAGGCGCCGGCACCCCGCTGCAAGGTGCCGGGACTCAGCAATGCACTCCCCGCGCCCTCCACTCCCCGCCGGTCCAGCCCGGGAGAATCCCGCTGGGCCCCGTCCCTCTCCCCATCGGGCCTCGTCTCTCTCCCCGCCGACAGCCGGGGGGAATCCCCCCGTTCCGGGGAAGAGCTGTGCCGGGAGAGGAGCTTTCGGCCTACTCGGCGGCAGGAAGGCCTCGCCGGCTTCGGCTCCGGCTGCTGCTGGCGGGGGGCTGCGGGCCTGGGACCGCCCGCCGAGCCCGGCAGCTGTCGGGGAATTTTCGTAGATCCCATTCTTCACGGTTCCCTCCCCGCTTCTCTTCCCCGTCACCGGGCCAGGCCGGCGGGCAGAGGACCGGGAGTACCCCTCCTCCGCCCGGCACTGCCCTCAGAATGCGCCCCGGGACCCGGTGGCTTGCCCGGCGAGCTGTGTTGCACTTCGGCTGGCCCCTTTGCGGCCTGGATGTGGCTCTGCTTTTGGCTTGGCTTCGGAGGGAGCAGCGGAGGGAGCTGCAAGCGGGGCCGTAGGTCCCCGGCAGGGATCGGCCGCCGGAGCAGGCGACCCAGGCGGTGTCGGCGGGGCTCCGGGGTGGCGGCGGAGAAGGGCGCCCCGGGACTGGGCTGGCTTTGCGGAGAGGGTCGTTGTCCCCCGAAAGGAGACCAGGGCAGCCTTCTGCCAGGCTGCTGCTGCTGCTGGCGGCGGCTCCTCGGTGCCCGGCAGCGGGAACATTCGGTCCCCGCGCTGCCTGGTGGAGTCGCTGCCCGGCCGGCAGGCCCCGGTCCCGGGCCGTGCAGGAGAGCGGCTCGGTCCTGCGGGGCGGGCGGAGCGGAGCCCCGACGTGTGCCGGACAGGGGGCAAGCGGGGTTCCGCTCCCCTCGCCCGCGGGGCCGGCTCGGCGGGGCCGGGGCAGTGGGTTATGCGCGGGCGCGCACGGCCCCGGCCTCCCCGTTCCTTCCCCATCCTTCCCTCCGCCGTGCCGGGGCGGCGGTGCCGGGCTTGGGGGGCTGGGGGGGGACACACGGAACCAGCACAAATTCAGCCGTCGGCCATTTTTCCTCGGCCGGCGGGGCGGGGGCGGCGGCCGGTCGGTCGGTCTGTCGGGCGGGCGGTCGGTCGGTCGGCGGCGCGGCCCTGCCCAGCGGCGTGTGTGTGTGCCCTGCCCGCAGGCCCCCGCACCAGGAAGCTGAAGAAGAAGAAGACGGAGAAGGAGGACAAGCGGCCGCGGACGGCGTTCACGGCCGAGCAGCTGCAGCGGCTGAAGGCGGAGTTCCAGGCGAACCGGTACATCACGGAGCAGCGGCGGCAGAGCCTGGCCCAGGAGCTCAGCCTCAACGAGTCCCAGATCAAGATCTGGTTCCAGAACAAACGGGCCAAAATCAAGAAGGCGACGGGCATTAAGAACGGGCTGGCGCTGCACCTCATGGCCCAGGGACTCTACAACCACTCCACCACCACGGTGCAGGACAAAGAGGAGAGCGAGTGAGGCGGGCGGCCCCAGCCCAGCCCTGCGCCGCGGCGCCGGCCCGCCGGCCGGGAGGCGGACAGGTGCGATTTAAAAGCAGATCTATTGTCTATCCATAGTATAAGGACTCCGATTAAGAAAAAAAAAAATATGAACACTTAAGAAAAATTATCTCTATATAGCCAAACAGCATATGACCTTGTATATATTTAATTTCAGGTAAGAAATATGTGTAGCGATCTCTATTTGCTGGACAGTTTCTCTCTTCCCTTCTCTCTGTTTCTCCTTTCTTTTGTTCGTTTTGTTTGCTTTCCTTTTTTTTCTTTCCTCCTCCCCATGTCCGTTGCTCCTGTTTTACAGTAAATGTCAGACTTTTCTCATCTGTCGTTTGATCTTATTTTATTTTTTTTGTGTGTGTGTGTGAATTTCTGTCTCTCTTTTTTTTTTTCCCGAAGAAAAAAAATTCTGATCCACAGACTGCGAGACTGAACCCGCCGCTACAAGCCAAAGATTTTATTATGTTCAGAAATCTGTAGTCTGAAATAAAGTGTAGACTGTGTTCAGGATCCAGGCTGGCTGTAATTCTTTATTTTAGTGTATGGATGTTTGCATATATATATATATATATATACGTAAAAATATAATAAATAAATGTATATATACATACACCATACGCTGTGTACATAGTGCCATTTTGGTGGCATATTTAGGGTTTGCTTTCGATAGATGCAGCAATTTTTAAACTACTCATCCCTTGTTCAAAACCCTTAGACCTTCGATTTAAAAAAAAATATTTTTAATTTTTCTACCCTTTAAAAATAATTAATTCTCTTTGGCAATTGCGGTCGTACTTCACCTCCCGCATCTCCCTTTTTAACCAGAAATTAAAACCACCTCATAATAATGGTGATACGAGTTCCCGCTGAAAAATTGCCTGAAATTGTCTGGATACTCAGGGCTCCGGGATGTGTTGGAAGGATATTTGTCTGACAGCTCCTCGTCTCTCTGCGAGAGGATCTGCTCCCACGCTGTTTGCAGCGGGGACCTCTCCCGAGGCTCGGACCGGAGCGATCGGCACTCGGCGCCGGGCGCTGCGTCCTCGCTCCGGGAGCGCTCCCGGTGCCGGTCCCTGCCCTCCGCTCCCCCGGCAGGGCTCGGGCTCGCGTTTGCCGTGGGACGCGCGGGTGGCGGAGGGTCGGCGGCACGGCGGAGCTCCCGGGGCTGCGGGCCCGCTCCGCTTTCCCACCGCCCCGGTTAAAAGCCGGCCGTGCCCAGTCCCGGCTCGGCTCTCTTGGCCGCCGGCCGGGGCACACGGACGGGACCGGGCCATGCCCACGGCCTTGTCCCCGAGCCGTCGAGGATCGCCGGGCCCAAGCCCACGCGGGCCTTGCGTGGGGCCGAGCCGAGCTGAGGGCAGGGGACGGGATTCCCCTCCGCACTGACCCTGATGGAACCGGGCACCGCGGCGGGTGGAGAGCCGCCCGTCCCCCTCCACCAGGCCGTCTGTCGGCTTTCCTTCTCCTCTTTCTGCTGCTCTCCATCCCTGCCCTAGGCCCGCGGCCGGCAGGGCGAAGAGGACAAGCGAGCAGAGCTGGAGCCGGGGGATGGACCCTTCTCCTGCATCTCCCCGGAGGATGGGGCGATGCCGAGGCCATGCGCAGGTCAGTGGGACCGGGGGGCGGGAGGGGCCAAGCAACAGCACTCTCGGTCGGCGGAGCCTGCAGCTCTCCTCTCCTCGTCCCGTCGGAGGCATTAGGGGTTTTCTGTCTATTTGAGAAGGGCAGCAGTGGGGATGATGGCTTCTGCCATTTTCGTGCTTTTTAACTTTTCTTTCTCAGAGCTGCGGTTTGCTATCACCGAGGATGGAGGCGCAGGCTGGGGAGAGAGCCCCCTGCCCTCCGTGCCCATTGCCGGTGGGGCAGGACCCTTCCTACACCTCATCCCACTCCAACCTACCCCATCGTATCCCACCCCATCCCCGCCCAGCCCAGCCCGCCTCTGCCCGCCGAGGGCTCTTCTCTCTGCAGGCCGAGGAGCCGGGAATACTCGGAGGGCTTAAATAAATGTTGTACAGCGCCATCTAAAGTTGTGTATTTCTTTCTCTCTCCCTTTTATTTTTTTTTTCCGATGGGATTGGAACATGAACTCATATCTTCCGCACTGAGGAAAATAAAGCCGTCCTTCAAAGTGCGAGTTCCACCGCTCGCGGGGAAAGTGGTCGGCGAGAGCCCGGACCGGCGGGGCAGCTGCAGAGTTCGGGGGCCGCGTTCAGGCTCCCTCCGAGGCCCCCCTTCAGTGGCCGCTGTCGAGGGCACACGGGGAGATTGCTCCCCTCCTCCCGCCCGCTCCGCTCTCAGCTCAATCCTCTGCCTTTGCCATACACGCCGTCTCGCACTCCCCTGGAGCTGGACAGGCGAAAAATGGCATTTCTCCTTAAAAATCGAGTAACCATCCTCCCCAAGAGCATTCCCGGGCCGGATCTGGTCTGGACCTGCCCGGGGTAGAGGGCACCGATCCGCTTGGCTTGCCCTGTCCGCAGGACACGGGTGATGCTCAGGCTGGCTCTCGGCGTGGGTCGGGCAGGGCTGCCGGCTCTTCCTGCCGTTCCCCTCGCCAGACCCGGGACTGCTGCCCACCTGCGGCCGGGAGCCGGCTCCGGGGTGCTGGGGTTGCCCGGAGGCTTGGGGGCTCCAGAGGAGGAGGAAGATGAAGAGTTTCCTCTGCCGCGGGTTGTCCAACCAGACTCATCTGAGCTGGACAAGTCAGGAATAAAGCCGACGAGGGAAATATAGGGCAGATTAAAGGAAGCCTAAAGAGGATTATTTAAACAAACCAGACTTTTTAGTGTAATTACGCTGTTAGGATTTCTCATGGAGAGCAGCTGAGCAGGGCACATTGGTGAATCGGTGCAGGCCGGCGAGGTCCAGGTCTGTCCTCGCTGGCTCCACGAGTGACCTCGGTCCCCTGTGGGTGCCGAGGGCAAACAGGCCCACGGGGAATAGGGGGGAAAACCTTCACCCGGGGCCCAGCACTGAGAAATAAGAGCAGGAGGCGCAACATCCTCCCCGTAGGGAAGGGACCAGGTGTGCGCGGAGCGGCGGGGGGAGGCGAGGACGCGCACCGGGCCCCGGCCGGAGAGGAATGCTGAGCGCTGGGCGGACGGGCGGGACTGGGGAGCCCAAGTGCCAGGAAGAGCACCCGCTAGCCCAGGCGGAAAGGCCTGGAGGCAAAGCACCACCCTGCCCCTCCTTCCTGCGTGCCCCGGGGGTCTGTTCCCCACAGCCCGGCTCTCGGGAGGCAGCGGCCCCTTTGTGGGGTGTGAACATCAGTGAACACCCACAGACACCCCAGCACCCCCGTCCTCCCTCCGCTGGCGGAAGGACGCACCGACGCTTATTTCTCCATCCAAGGCACCCCTCGAATCGGTCACAATCGTTCCACACCCCCGGCCCTGGCCCGACGGCCACCCCCCGGCGGGATGTTGATTTGCATATGCAAATGAGGCACGGGGGAGGAGGGGAAGGCCACGCGTGGTCCCCCGCGTCGGTCCCCTCCGGCCGGGGCGCAGATCCCGCTGCCTCCTGTCACGGAACTTGTTCCTTTGTGCCGCCTTTCGAGGAATCAAAGCAGACACGGTTGTGACACGTAGCCCGGAGGGTCAGAGGTCAGATTTCACAATCCCAATTACAATGATTTCTAATGATGTTTATCTTGCGGGTTCCGACGGCTGGGAGCTTTACAAGAGAGCTCGGCTGCCCTCCCCTCCGCTCGGAGGGCCGTGGGTGCGGGAGGCTCTCGGCTCCGGCCGGGGGCAGATGCGCTTCTCCCGGGCACGGAGCGCCGCGTCCGCCCCGCCGAAGGGCGCTGGGAGCCAGACGGCCGTGCCGGGGGTCGGAGGCCGGAGGCCGAGCTCCCTCCGTTCTTCTCTGCGGTGGTCGAGACCACGGCGGAGTTAAGCGAGTGAATAGCACAGTGGTTTACAGTGAATACTTCCAGGCACCCACCTCTCCTCTCCCTCCCCGTCGGGCAAGGTCCGAGGCAGCGCTAGCGAGTGGCTGAGCGGAGGTAGGAGCTCTGCCCGTCCATCATTTGTCCGGATCGGTGGCGGCTGTGGGGGCTATGGGGACCGGCCGTGCCCCGGTCACCCTCCCGCCCTGAGCCGCGTCCGAGGCCGCCGGCGGAGTCCCGGGGGAGGCGGCGGGCGGTACCTGCGGGAGCTCCCTCCGAGCCCGGAGAGGGTCCTGGCAGCGGGAGCACGGCCCAGAACCCCTCTCAGCCCCAGGGCTCCGACTACTTGTCGGAGAACCGGTTCGATGTAACTTTTATTTTGTGTTACAAGAAATAAACGCAGAGCGGCGATCGGGTCAAAACACAACTCAAACGGTTTCCTTTTAAATCTAAAACCGTTTTGAAAAAGATTTGTCGAATGGCCAAGGGTTGAAACTTTGAAAAAAGGTAATAAATGTTGAGTAAAAAGAAAAATCTTAACTTTTCTTCTGTTGGGGAGTTGGACACGTAGCACCCAAGCCCCAGCCTCGGGCTGGCTGTTGACAGAAGCGCGCAAGGTGCATCTTTATGCTCTACATCAAACGCCTTTGACACAGACTTAAAAAAGTCTATGTAAAGCAGCTAATGGTGCTCGCTCTTCCGGCTGAGTAAGTCGGGGAACCAGATTTTGCTGGAAGTAGAAGCCCTTTGCTCTGAGAACTGATCTTTACTGCATCAGGTGAGCAACCCTTACATTAAAAAGACTTTTCTTGTTTGTTTTTGGCCCCTTGATCAGTTTGGAGATAACGAAGACGCGAATAAAAACTTTGGTGGCTGCGGCAGCAGAGCCGTCGGGGGGGTTGAGGAGGCGAGGGCTGCGGGACCTGGGCCGGGCCGGGCCGGTGCCGGTGCCGATGCCGGTGCCGGTGCCGGTGCAGACGTGGGGGCCCCGCGGGGTGGCGGGGTCGGGCACGGGGAGCGGCCCCGCTTTGCCCCGGCGCTCTGCCGCAGCGCTCGGCTCGAGTACGGGAAGGAGCCAGGGAGATGCGGGGGTACAGGCGGGCCAGGGCACTTTTTGGTGATTTTTTTCCCTTTGGTTTCTTTTTTAATTTTTCTTTTTAATTTTTTTCTTTTCATCGGGGTCACACCAGAGGTAAAGGCAGCCGGGGTACCACGGGCTCTCCTCTTCCTCTGCGCGGGTGGGATGTGGGGAAGGGCTGTGCTGGTTCCTGCCCGTCGTGCCTCCAGTGCCGCTTCCCGACTCCTCCTTTTGCGAGGACAGGCTGCCGCTCGAGAAAATACCGCAGGGACACGAGAAGCTGTGCCAGTAATGGGGCATTTGTATCTCCTCTCCCTTCCTTTGATTGCCAGACGAAAAGGACACCCCACTTGGTACCCTGCCCCCGTCCATCAGAGGTTTCCCCCGGTGGGAGCAAGGCTTGGGGACCCTGTGGGGACATCGGCTCTCTCAGGAGTCCCCTCATGCCATCAGACCTTTTAGAAATAGGTGGAGCAGGAGCTGCACCTGCATGGCCTTGTCAGGCCCGGGAGAGGCTGGGGTTTAAGTTCAACTTAAACTCGAAATTTGGAGCAAATGGAGCCAATGAGGACTGTACTCTGGTGGGTGCCTTCAGTTATGAAAAGATTGAAGAAGGCATGAGAAATAATATTAACTTTAGGATCAGCCCCATTTTTTTCCTTTGAGAGAACAATGCGTGCCTTATCTCCCTCTGAATAAATAAATCATAATTGCCCGACAGTTACCCGTCACAATAAACTTGACCAGATCTTCCAACAATTAGTTACGCGTTCTCTCTGCTCTGGTAAAAGTCTTGTTAAATGTGATGAATGTTAAAATAAGCTACCCCTGAACGTACTTTCCAAGATCTTTATTGGAAAAGTACAAGTATGTAAGCCTCTTAAGGAGACCATAATGAAAGAGGGTGACTGGTGAAAGATAAGACTAGAGATAGCATTAGATATTCAGATACAAATGAAATACTGATTGGATCATGCATTTTTGATGGGGTTTGATGTATTCCTGGTGCTGCTTTAAAAATTAAAGGTGTACCCCTTTTCCTTCAGGAGCCAAGCACTGACTCCAGCAGCAGTTTTGCTGGAGAGCACTGCCAGCTTGGCCCTTTCCATGGGCAGGTTCAGCTGCCTAGAATATTGTCTGGGAGAATCATACCCTAGTTATTGCAGTGCTCTCCTGCAGCAGTACCTGGACCTCAGGTGAGAAGGAACTTCCCATCAGTCCAGGCTGGGGTAAGCCCATGCTGTCTATCAGCCCTTAGGAGACAGCAGCCAGTGGTTTGGATAGAAGAGGGAGGCTTGCAAGATGTGAGGCTTCCCCAGCAGAAAGGGAGTGGGAAGTGTTTTGAAGCCTTCTGACTCAGGCACCCCATCCACCCGATACCCACAGGAGCCCCAGGCCAACTTTGTAATCAGGGACATGCAGGGGGTCTGCCCCTAGGACATGGAATTGGAAGGCAAGAGCAGAGCAGCAGATTTGAGCACCTGCACACAAACAGCCCCAAGAACTGGCCCCAGGTGTGTCCTTCTGGCTAAGGAACCAGGGCAGACCTTGGTACATCTGAGGACCTTTAACTGGATTAGGAAAATGACCAATATTTTTTTTTTGTTGTTCCCAAGAAAGGTCTGACCTTTTGCTTGGGATTGCCCCATCTGTGTGTTTCTAAGTGATTAACCCAGCTGTAGCAGTGTGATGGGTCCTTGGCTGGAAGTGCTGCTCCTCCCTTGAGCAAAACAGGAGAAGCTGCATTGAGGCTCCTCTCTGCAGGTTGTGTGAGTGAGGGTCAGGCTGTGCAGTGGGCAGAGTGATTTCTTTGTGTCCCTGTTGGTGCAGAGCAGGGCACTGAGAACTTCACCTGAACCAGGCAACGCTCCTGGGCCACCTGCACACCCAGAGATAGCACAAGGAAATTCCTTGTGTGTTTTCCACTCTTTGCACAGTGATGGATGTCTTGGTGCAGCCCAGGTCTGGACATTCATAGCACTGTGTGATCTCCATGCTACTGGAGGAGCTGGTGAAGGTCCATAACTCCAGAAAAGCAGGTAGGGAATTTCATGGTGGAGGTTCATAACTACGGGCAAGAAGGGATGTTAGAGTAACAACCTACTGGTTTCACTTGCAGCCTTTAACTTCTATAGGTCTTTTTACATGCAGGGTCATATATTTAAAGTGGATTTCTGGATTAATGTAAGGTTGTTTGAGGCTCCCTCCCTTAAGTAAAAACACACGACACCCTTGCTTTCTTGTGGAAATGAACATAAATATGGATCCATTTCTGCAGTGGTTTAACATGCAGCTGAATTTACCCCAGAATGTCTGTTATAGGATGCATCATATAAATATATAGAGTCACATTTTAGATACTGATCATGTCCTCCATAGATAATAATATCAGTTGGAGGTTATTACAGGTTCTGTGATGTAGCTGTTTCATATTTGACTTTTTAAAATATGTTCCACTTACTTGTAGACCACACAAGCTCTGTGGAGGACACCTGGTATCTATTAGATTGTTTCAGCCCGTGGAACAAAGCTAATCTGATATGACTAGGGAAGTTGGGAGTTTTGCCATTGATTTCAATGGCAGCAGGATGGGACTCAGAAGGCTGAACTGTAAAAACACAACTCCATATGATTTTATTCACATCTAGCCTGTCAGGAATAAAATCCCAGCAACCAGAGGTCAGGGGAGCTGCACTGTGCTAAGTTGCACGCGTGCAGGATTGCAAGCACAGACAAACCATCTGCACGTGTGGATTCGCTGCTTTCACCTGAGGTTTAATTTAAAAATGAGCATCAGCTCAGCCTGAGCTACAACAATAGACCAGTGCCCTGAATATTGCTGTAGGTGGGATAAATCTTGGCAAAAGTAACAGGCACCTAGCAATGCCAGAGGAAAGTAGAGCATTCCTCTTTGCCTTGCATATTGTAGCTTTCTGAATATCCAGGAGATGGTACAATTACTGTTCACAGTGCCAAGCACCTACTTCTCCCACCTGAGGACATTTCTGAGTGCTGATTCCAGCAGGATTGCTGAGCCCTTGTAAACTGCTTGTGCAGTGTGGTCAGTTACAAGTCAGCAACAAGCTCTAACTTCCCAGGCAGTTCAGCAGCAAAGATGGAAGATTTTTCCCCAAAAGAGTGAAACCCAAGATGCTGTAGAAAGCTTCAGGGTCCTGCAGGTCCTCTTTTAATCCACTAACTCTTGACCACTGCCCTGAAATTCCTAGTGCTCCCCAGATCCATCCCAACATTGCTTTGGAGGCAGTGTCCTGCACGGAGAGCTGGTTTAAGGTGGCTGAGCCCTGCTGGTGCCCCTGCAGTGTGACAAGGAGCCTGCACACAGCACGGGTCCCCTTCCCTTGCTCCAGCTCCACATCAGTCCCTGCAGTGCTGATGCTGAGAGAAGAGCATCCAGCTCTGCCTTTCAGGCAGGCTTGCACCTCTGCTGAGGGTTTTTGTACTTGGATACACACTGCTCAGTCAGTGGGTTTTACTACCCTGAGCCTGCAAAACTTGAAAAGCTACTTGTAAGCTTTATGTAAAATTACAGCAGCTTGTCATACTTCAAGCTCCTCTTTATATCTAATAAATTATTAAAAATGATTTATGACAACACGTAAATGATTGAGCATGAGTGACATCACTGTTGTTATTAATGCATATCAGGGGCCCAATTTTATTGTGGTTTTGTTTATTTTTTAAGGATTCCTTTATTTTGGATTCTTCCTAAATCCACACTTACGGCAGTAGTGACTCTGAGAATTGAACTTACCATTTTTTTATGTCTGGCAAAATCATCCTTGAAATCACCAGGAATTTTATGTGTATGAAGCTAAAAGTAAATCAGGACTTCAAGGTTTGTTTCCAAACAATTCAAAGGAGTCTTAGGGTTTTTATTTAATTTGGATGAAGTGAACTTGAAGGGAAAGTTCAATCACTAAAAATTAATATGGCTCTTCCCCATGCATTGAATTAAAGAAGATGGACTTGGAGAAATCTTCATGAGACATCTGACCCAACCCTTTGCATCACACATAGTAAAGGTTGTACTAAGCCAGCCATAAACTCCATTTTTATCTTATGCATCTCTACTGGTGCCTTAATTATCTCAATAGGCAGTTATTGTGTTTGCCAGGAAAGCTGTCATCAACTGTACCACTGCAATAATTTTTATGTTTCTCTTTCTGCAAAGATTCTTTCATTTAGAAGAAGTCACAGGAAAATGTTCATGTGTTAAATGGATTTTCTGGTCAGATAGATTTATAAAAATAATATGGCAGTGTAGAAATTCCAGTGGCTCTTTAATATTTAGTTAAATAATAGAATTAACTGGGTTCTAATTTTTGTCAGTGCTAAAGCATGCACTGAATGGTAAATGATTTAGAATGATTTCTGGGTAAACTAAGACAAATACTAGAACAGACTTGCATATCAAATTTATTAGAAATCCTTCTTTTGAACTGTACTTTGGGTAAGAGAGTATAAAATTAATCCAATTTAAGTTTATGTCAGAGTAGCAAACTAATTACAAATTCACAAAATTAATTGCCACAGAGTTACGGAAATTGTTACATGACTATTTGAAATAGTCCTGGAAGGAAGAAAATTCTCTAAAGCCAGAGATCAGAGCTGCACCAATTTTCAGCAGTGCTCAGGTCCTGAGAGTACAAAGCTATCCCCAGAGCCAGCCCAAGTTCAGAATAACTACAGCTCCTGCATTCCTGGCACACCACAACAAAAGACAATAAACGGAGTCAGGTTTTGTCCGGTCCAGTCAGCCCTCGCTACTGTGCTCAATGCTTTGCTTCAGTCGAATGCAGGACTGGACTCAATATGTGCCTGCTTTTTCTTTCTTTTTTTTTTTTTTTTTTTTTTTTCCCTTTATCCTGCCCCTCTGTCCCTCCTTTTCTTTCTAAATGTATGTAGAAAGAAAAAGTCCCTCCACAGTTTCCAGGATCAGCCCCTCCCGGATTGCATCTTACGGTGCCTCTTGGCTGTACTGCACGTTCCCCACCATAAATACATCCCCAGGACATCAGGAGCAGAGCAAGGGGCTGCAATATTGGTGAAAGGGACATTACAGGAGAAAAGTTGAAAACCTCAGGGCCTGGTCCTGACCTCTTTGAGCTGAACAGGAGCTGTTGCGTGGGCTTCAGTGGGAGCAAGCTCGTGTGCTCTACGTGCAGAAGCATTAAACTTAAAAGCAAGCTGTTTAAAAGGCTGCATTGTTTCTTGCTTGTACTGATAGTTTCTCATGTAAAGTTCTATATATTCTTTCACAATAAATACATGAAACAGTTAATCCAATGTTATATTGTTTAGTAATATTTTACTTGCAAATGACCGTCATTTCTTCTCTGCTCTGTTTGTTCTTCTGAATGTCTGTTTTATATTCTGGAAATAGAAGAGCTGTTCTTTTAATGCCCATTTCTTTCTGATGATAATAGTTCTTTCTGGCAAATGCTGTGACTTGCAGCTAGTCTATATTTTCGATCAGTAAATATTGAACCACAATGGCAAGGAAGGTCTGAGCTATGATGCAGCTAAAACAAACAAATAGAAAGCAGCCCACTTTTTTTTTTGGGCTATATTTCTATTATTTTCTGTACAGATGTACCCTCCTCTAGGGTAGTTCTAACATACTGGCAGGGATGTAGGGCAGTCTGTGTTTGGGCAGTAGGTGCAGTGGGGAGGACAGGAGCCTTGTGGGTCAGTGGCAAACACCCTGCCAGCTCTCTGTGTGCCCCGTGGGACAAACAGCAGGGTCCTGGTGGCTCCATGGAGACATCAGGGTGATGCTGGGCATCCCTCAGCACCCTACACTGTAGCATGGGACTGGCACCGACAGTGGGGCTTTGCCAGGAGCTTTTGGGGCTGAGGGGAGGGCAGTGCCCCAGGTCTGGGGCAAGGCAGACCCCGCTGCAGGCTCAGTGCTGGGGTAATCCCCTTCTCCTGGCGATGCCCAAGCAACCAGCGGGCCAAATCCCCGGCCCTCGCCACAGCAAAATGCCATTGACTTTAATGAGCGTTTGCAGGCAGATTTCAGATAAGTCAATGTGGACTTTTGTCTGCGTGAGGACTGAGGGATTTGGCCTACGGTCTTTTACAGTATGAAGTTAATCAACATGCGGGAAATTCCCACACCCTGTAAAGGGCTCTATTGTACCTCTGCTCGACAGAAATCTCTGTTAAATCACTGGATTCTCTGCTAAAAAGCTGTGGGTATGATATGAACCAAAGTAACTCCAAGTCAGTTAACAGGATCTTCCCAGGAATGTATCAAAAAAAAGTTTCCACAAAAAAAAAAAAAAAGAACCTGGATAATTCAATGGGAGCCAGTGGGGAAGTACCCGCTCCTGCCCTCATTAACATCAATGGGAGTTTCCCCATTGACGGAGCCCATTCAGTGGGAGAGGAACTGGGCTTTACAGTAGCACTTTAAATTATACTCAAAGGTCACTTAAATTATATGGTCACTTTAAAACTGCTCTGCAGAAACCTGAGTAATATTCAGTTATGCTGGGCACTTGCCTGAAAGTGTCAATTAGGATCTCTTTGGATACATTCACTTTTCAAAAAGCCAGTTGGCATCAGCAGCTTGTTGTAAGAGCTGCTGCAGTCTAAGGTGCTAAAATGAAGCATTTGTTTTTGAAATGACCTATAAAGCCTGTCAGCATTTGCAATCCAGGTTGTGAGTGCTTGTGCAAGGCAGACTGTTTGATGTCCAGGCGGATAGTTTGCGACCTTGGGCAGGATCCAAGTTTTTCAGGGAGCTGAAATGATCACCGGACAGTATAGAAATACAAGCATTTGGCAACATGAAGTACAGATAGAGACACCATCCTATAAATAATCTATTCCTCTTTCATTTATATGGGATCCTGGAAATAATATTCTCTATTATGAAGGAAAGGTGTCAAAGAATAGGACAGAAAAACGTGAACACAGCCAAATGGCTTACCTGCCAACACAGGCACAGCTCGCCCTCTAAGTTAGCTGTGCTTTCCTTGTCTGGCAAAATATCTACAAGAAGCAATAAACAGCCTAAATAAAGCATTAATTCTCAGCCTTATCACTTACAGATCCATTATGCCTTCATATAATTTACTAATATTTATCTAGATGAACTAAATGTTGCTGAAAATTTAAAGGTGGTAAACATGCTGTCTGCTGAATTATTCTGTGTGTGCTGGGGAAGTAGCTCATGGCAGAATTGAATTATTTAATATTATTTTCCAGTATCATGTAGAAGAAGTATAAGCTTCATTTTTGGATTATGATTTGTATTATGAAATGCTTATCAAGTGTTTTGCAAAGATTAGTTTGGTTTTAATTAAATAAACCTTTCTCAGGAGAAAGCTCCCAACTACTCTTTGTACCCAGAGGCTACCGTACTTGTTGTTTTTAATTATTTTTCACTGTTACCCAAACTGCTTTGGGTACTCCTGCCCAATTAAATCACAGACATGGGCTTCTTATACACAATATGTTTAATATTTAATTTTAATTAAATTAATTAAATTGTTTATTTAATTTTATGTGCATTATTGTGCGTGAAGCAATGCAAAATTTATGATAGGAAGAATTTGTGGGAGCTTTCAAACAAGCTAATTACTGAGGTAAAAAGAGACTTATTCTGTCTTTCTAGGGAATAGGCATTCGACCATTAGGAGATAAGAGAAGTTGTTTGGATAAAATAATAGGTGGTTGCACAGCATTAAGAATTATTTGTTTTACCTTACTTTATCTTGTAACCATTACTTGATCATATTATAATGGATTTGACAACAGCCTTCTCCTGCAGTTGTTGCAGGCAGGTAATCAAGAATTTATCAGGGTAAATAAACCTAAAGCTACAATGTAAATGCACTGGTAATGTTAAAAATTGGCAGCTCAGGTGCCACAGATACACATTTTTGGTTACACCCCGAGTATTTTTTCTTCCAGGAGACCAATTTATCTTTTAGGTAATCTTTACGAGAGCCTGCCATTTATTAAAAAGATTAGCAAATAGAAAACCCATCCCTTTTTTACTAGTGCAGGTAATCTGTTGTGATAGACTTTTTTTCCTAATGAAGATTTCTTTCCCATCTGAAAAGGGAAGGGGAAAAGAGTATTTTTGATGCTGTTTTAATCTAGTGGTGCATTGTTTTGAGAAGGTCGCTGGTGCTGGGCATAGACAGAAAGCTGTTTTGCATGACCCTGATGCAGCTACTTCAGCAGGATGTAAATAAGCCAGAAAAACATAAAAATGCCATTTTGTATGGTTATTTTTTATTATTTGTATAAAGGCAGCTCATGATCCTCTTTTGTACCCATGCAGAGGCTGTGGGGACCCATCCAAAGCCCTCTGGGTTCAGTGGGGTCTGTCAGTGCTGGGGGCTGGAACAAGCCCTGTGGGGCTGATTGCTTAACTCTGCAAGAGGCAAACCTGTGGCTGTGCCACAGCTGCCCCATCAGGGGCACAGCTCCGGGGAGGAGGCACCAGGATCAGGGCCCTGGGCTGCCAGGGCTGGGAGAGGGTCCTGGAAATGCAAACCAGGCTCGTGGTGGGAGCAGCCCTGCCTGCTCCTGCAGCTGCTGTGCCGAGCTCAGCTGCGAGCGCGATCCCGGCAGAGGGAAATGCAGGTTCTTGGGGAAAAAAAAAGTACAGGGGAGTTGGTTTGCTTCTCCCCTGCCCTCTTCCTGCCCCTTGGAAAAGCAGAATGTATTTTGTGAACTCCCAACATCTGCAAAGTCGTGATGGGCATTTTCCCTTTCCTTGTTAAGGGAGTTCATAGTGAAATAGAACATGCTACTTCTCTGACTATTGTGACAATTAAAACAAATATAAATAAATGTATTCACAGGAGTTATTAATATAATAATTAACAAGTCACCAGCCCCAAGAGCAGAGCAGCTAAAAACAATTTTTCTTGAATGTTAGAGATATTCATAGAGCAATAGTTTTATTTCAGCAGATTAAATAGTATCATAAAAGTAGCTGATGATGCAGTAAATTAAAAATCAGACTGGGTCGACTTTACAGCAGCTTTTTTTAGTCTAATACAATTACCCATTACTGGCTAAACATTAGTTTTAAATCAACAGCAGTTGTCACAAAGAATTTTCTCTTAAAATTATTACTAGGAGAATTTAAAATGAGAGCAATATTACCGGATACACAAGGCCTGAAGAGATCTTAATACTGAAGGAACACACATCATAAAGAGTCATCTAGATATAATTTTTCCCCTGCAGTCTCTATTCCTGCACAGAGCCAGGCAGAGCGGTGCCTGAGCACAGCACGCCTCCCTAACGTGCAGGCGCACACCGGGAGAGAAATGCACTCGAATTCACAGAGATTCAGCCTCACCTCGGAGTGGTTAGGCTTAAAGGGGAGCTGTGAATAAGGAATTAGCTGGGGCCCAGCCCTGTGTGGCAGCTCTGTGGCACTCGGGGCTCGGTGCCACTCTGGGTTTCCACGCGCTCGCCGTACGCGATGCTGTTAGGGGAGCGACAGCACCCAATTATTTCCAGCCCCTTTTCAAGGTATTCTGTGCAGTACTGGAAAACTCCGAAGTTCAAAGCCTTTGCATGCTAATGGGAAGAGGGTTTATGCCATGAATAAAATGGGAAAGGGCCACATGATTCTGGAGATTGTCGGCGGGGAGATTTGGGGTGCTGCATGCAGCTCCCCATAACCAGCACCAGCACAGCACTCAGATCACTTCCATCCCCAGCTGCTGTGACAAGAATGGGTGCAAAACAGGCATTTTAGGTTGCCTGCTTTTCCTTCCCTTCTCAGGAAGATCTGGGTTCTGAGAGAAGACCGGAGAAACAAGTGTGTCAAGCCAACGTGGCGTATTTAGAGCGGGACATTTCACAAGGATAAATAAATGCTTTTTACCAGCCACAAAGACACACAGATGCTCTGCTCTGTGCTCCCATGCTTGCAATAAGGCGGGGAGAAGCTCGGATGTAAAGTTCATGATGTAAATCAGGACAGGCAACTGCAAGGAAGAAGTAGCTATATGATTTACAGAGTAAATTACTGGCTCCACTAGATTTCATTATCTTCACCAAACTGTTCTTTATATTTCAGCGTGTTTATATTTTATTCAGAGATCTTTTCAGGGCAGGAGGCTGAGCATGCACACCGTTGCCATTTCCTGAGATGCGTGCAGGGTTCCAGGAGTTATTTATAAAGGCAAACTTTGACTTTTATAGGCAGGGCGAGATTATTTTCCCTAGCTAAATATATGTTTTAGTAAGTGTGCTAAAGGTACTTTAATATATGTGCCTGTTATCTGATGAGCTTACTGCAACAGCTGCTGTTTATCCATGACGGCATTCTGCTGTAAGATTGATGGGTGGAGGACTCGTAGGAGCCAGCTCCTGGGAGCCCCTGCCCTGGCACCCCAGGCTTCCCCAGCTGCTGCCCCATGCATGGCAAACACTGGCGTGCCAGCCCATGGGCACCATCGGACCACACGGCTCTGCTGTGGCTGTCCTCAACCAAAATGGAACTGTGGGAACCCTTTTTGGCTGATCCCAACCTTGTTGCTTTTGGAACGGGGTCCCCAAGGGAGCTGGTGATGGAGGGAGGGAGGATTTGTACACAGCAGTGGTAAGACACAGGCTATGAGTTCTTCCTAAGCTCAGAATTGGAGTAGAGGCCACACAAGGATGGAGGCAAGGCAAAGGGAACATGAGAGGGCGGAAGGTTTGGTGGTCAAATCTGAACTGGAGACTGTTTACTGCTGGGACAGCTCATCCCTTTGTGGTGGTCACTCCTGTGAGCTCAACTACACCATGTGCTGATGCTGTGTTTAATTTCTTTTTAATCCAGCACTGGGCATTTTCCTTCCCTTTGTCCGTGGCATCTGCTGCAGTGTTACCCAACTTCACCTGCACTTTCCACAGAGAGGTCCTTTGCCCCTGGCAGTGCCCATTTCCCCAGGCTCTCTCGCACCTACAGCTTCACTCCCACAGCTGTGGTCACTGAGAGGGTCATCTCCTGGAGCAGGAGCCATCTAAGGGACAGGGAGAACTTCCAGGCCTGTACCCTGCTGCATGGTGCCACCCCTTCCCTTCCTCATGCTCTGGGACGTGAGGATGAGGATGAAGGCAGACATCCTGGTGGTGGGGGTGCCCTGAGCCACAGGCAGCTATTTCCTGCCACTCCTTATGGGGGTGGACAAGTTTCATGTGACTTAGTATCTGAATCAGGAGTGCAGGTCTTAAGGAAGGGTAATCTTGACTTGACAGAGAAAAACATTTCCACTTGTGCTGTTCAAAGCCATTGAAGGAGCTCCATCAGCCCCAGCATGGCCATCCCAAACTGTGTGGTCAAAGCTGTGTGCTGTACCACACAGGCAGTCTATATTATTATTTAAAAGAAAATAAATAAGAAAAGAGAAAATAGAAAAGAAATATGTAGTATTTGTAAAGAAAAATCTATTTGATGACTGTACTTTTAAGAAAAACTTTAAAGCTGGTCTAGAACAGCACTTCTGAACTTCAAAACACCATGACTTTAGAGGGGTAGAAGTCTTCCCTTTCTAGCTCTGTATCTCTCTGTCCAGCAGGTGGTCATCACAGGCACTTCAGAGCATTTTGCAGTGTATTTATCATTACAGATGTTTGATGAACTACAGCAATTTAATTATTCCCATTTTTCAGCAGTGGAGCTAAGGAACAGGAGAGTTAAATGATTTGCTCAAAGTAGCACAAGAAACTTGTGGCAGAGAAAGGCTCTGCCCTGGGGCTTTCCTGCAAGACATTGTTAAGACTCAACTTCAAAGGTGGGACATTTTGATACATAAAAATCTGGCTACTGCTCTGGGATGAAGTTTTACCTTGGCTGCCCCAGCTTCAGGCCAGCACGTTGTGTGGTGGTTGAGTGTAAATTTGTCATTCTCGAGGAAAGGATAAAAGTGCTCCAAGAAGAAGTAGAGGCTGAGATTTTTCTAAAACTGCGGAAATTGATGGGAAGGAGTTAGAAGATGGTTTTATTTCTTCCCTGTGCAAGCAGAACTTGTAAAATATATCTCATGAGGTTATTCACACATGTGTAATGTGTGCACATTTGCCAGTGTGTGTATGGTGCACACGCGCGTTGTGTTTCTGTTCATGTATTTGATCTATTTAACCATTATTTATTTGATCCATTTAACCATTTTGGGCACGCTCTTTATATTCCCAGCAACAAATAAAATGTCGCCCCATAGGCAGAAGTCTTGCACACTGGGTCTGAGTCTAGAAGTAATTTTCTTTTGTTCGCAGTGGAGTTATTAAGCTCTCACAGTATGGGTTCACAGCCGAAGCACTGACAGACTTAATTTCAAGAGCAATGTGATTAGGGCAAGGCACAAGGTAGTGCTGTACCAGTGCTTACCTTTATTAGCTGTGACAGTGGCCTAAGTCCAGCCAGCTGAGGAAAAAACAAAACTGAGGCAAACAAACAAACAAACAAACCTTCTCCAGCAGCAGAGACAACTTTGGCTTTTGGAGGCGTGCTTTAGGGGACGTGTGATGCCAAGCAAATTCCAAACTGGGGGAGACTCACATGTGCTTTTACTAATATTTATTTTATGACACATTATAACTACTGTGTGTTACTGTTGCTATGAACCCTTGGGAAATAAAACTGGCAGCCGTGCTGTGGTGAACCTAATAGTCCACAACTTTATTAAACATGGAAGGCGATGTACGCGGCATGGGCAGGAGCCGTCGGTCCCGGCCCAAGGCAGGCAGTGGTGTGGCCAGGAACTCTCCCCAGCACCTCCACGTCCTCCTTGCAGGGCCAGGCTGTGCTGCTCCCATGGGTCCTGCTTTGCAACTGCTCGTGTCCACCGAAAAGAGCCGAAATGTCACCGTGCCAATATTAGCTGCACGCAGGGAGCTGCACCCTGATCAGCTGGAGAGGGGGGATTACTCACGGATATTGCTCTGAGGAAAGCTGCACAGGGAAAGGAAAATGAAAGAAAAACAACATTCTCTATATAAAAATTCTCTGGCAGCGTTAATCAGCTGCATGTTTGGTTCCCAGCTATTTGCCTGGCTCTTGCTCCAGGTTGTGTTTCTGCTTTGGCATCGTGAGGCTGCCAGGGCTGCTGATGCTTGGTGGGCACCTCCTCAGAGACACCCGTGGTGGGAAAGGGAATGCAAACAAGAAACCTGCCTTCAAAACATCCTTCTTTTTTTTTATGAGACGGCAAAACCCAAATCTAATGGGTTTGTACAGTCTGAATACCGATCTCATTAAAATGCTCTTTTCCATTTCTTTTGGATCAAACCCTGCTATAGTCCTTCCCTAAATATTAATCATTTGTCTTTTGGGACCATGTTCATTTTCCATTTTCTTCTTCTACCAGCATTTTTAGGGACTGAATAATTGCTCTCTGGAAACAATTATAAACCCAGTTAACTCTTCCCTTTCTCATCTTCTCTTCTAAGTGCACTACATTGTTATGGTTTTAAGGCACATATGGGTAGGGTTCCTCATTCTTTCTTTGTCTGGATTGAGGGCTTGTGTGTAAAAAGAAAAAAAAAAGCGGAAGGTAAATTAATAACTTTTTCACCTTTTTTGAATTCAGTGGCTTTCTTTGTGAGTTTCCATGAGATGGTGGATTGAGAAATGTGAGGCAAAAATAAACAGCTTGCAAGGACTGAGTGGCTGGTAGGACTGGTGGGCTTGTGCTAATATTTGTTTCTAGGCAGGTACTTGAAGAGTATGTCACAAAATTTTGAATCAAATGCATGGCCAGAAGGAGAAGATGTAAACTTCATCTTCCTGTCTTTAGTTTTCAGGCCTAATATAGACATATTTTCCCACAGTTACAAGAGAACAGCGATGTGAGGGATGATTTGGTGGAAGAGGTCTTTGCCTGAGCAATACTGAGAATATCTTGCTAAAAGATAACTGGTTATTCTTTTCTCTTCACTGTAGCAAAGGCACGTGGTATTTGTAAAAGTGTGGAGTTAAATGCCCAATATGAGGAAGTGCGTAGCAAAAAGCAGTCTGAAGTTTCTGCCTCTTCAGGGGTCAGACCTTAGAAGCCAAAACTCAGATCCAATAAAGGGAATTAGGAATTTCAATACTAATGAACTACTGTGGGACACAACAGTCAACTCCGGGGGTCCTGCTATCCTAGGGCATCAAAGGATGTTATAAAGCTTCTACTTTAGTTTGTTGTCCCATTAGGAGAAGGGTATCTGTGCACTGACAGAACCCTCTTTTGATATTTTGATTAAAATTTATTAAGTTCTGTAATCATCTCTCCTTGCCGCTTATTGCCATTATGATCCCTAAATGCCCTCGTCTGTGATTTTCCCCTTCTCAAAACTTTTTGTGGCATTCAGATCATCTCTGTCTGACAAAGTGGGAGGACAGAACATTTGTGGAGGCACTCTAGCTCCTAATTGGAGTGATAGTGGCACAAAGGGCTCTGGAAACAATCCGTGGTGCTTAGGAACGAGGCCAAGAAGGGCTGCCTGCCCCTCAGCAGTGTCAGCCAAGTTGTGAACAGCACAAGGCCTGTGAGCAGTAAACAACCTGGCTCATCAAGGCTCTTCACAAACTGTGACAGTTGAGCTTCTCTTACTGTGGGGATTTTTCCAATTACTGTCCTGACAGGATCGTTCAGCACCACACTGGCTTTTACTTTCTTTCTGGAAGTGGAATAAGTTCATGAAGATCAAATGCAGTTTTTGCTGCCATTTCACACTGTAGGTCCTGCAGGAGGTCAGGCAATACCTGGGACTCTGAGACTCCTCTGAGCTCTGTGCAGGTATCATGCAGGACCCAACACATGCCAGCAACTCAAGATTTTCTTTGGAAGAAGCAGTTGTTAGAGTCTTTCTAACCAACTTTTCCTGCCCCCTTGAAAAGTCTCAGCTTTAAGGAAGACTTTTGAGAAGATTGTAGCAAAATAATTGGGCAGCTTTTGACTCTGCTTCGTTTCTCCCTGACACTGACAGGCTAGCCTGAACTGTAGTGGTGACACAGAGCTGCTCTTGCATGCTAAATTCCTCTTCAATCTAGATGGCATTTTTGGCCAGCAAGGCAGAAATCAGTTTTAAGATCTAAACACGACTGGACATGTCACCCTCAGCTATCACCATGGTGAACATGATCAGCTTATGGCAGCAAAATATGGTGCTGGATACACAGACACAGGTAGAGGGAGTGGTAGGAGGACTTGTCAGTGTGGGCAGACCCAGGGGAGGTTGGCTAATTTTGTAGCTCAGCTGAAGACTTTCACCTGGCCTTTGTTCATATAGGTGAGACCATTTAGGGCACACAGAAGGGGTTTGGGCTTTTGAAGTACCCATCTGTTCTTGTTACTCATGACACCTTGCTTTGATTGCCTGTACATTTGTTGCCTTAAAAAGAGAATTTTTGTGAGGATCAATCTTTTTATCTCACCAGGGTTTGTGATGTGGTGGCCTAGCCAATAACATCTCATGCAGAAAGTACTGCACTGGCCTTGGCTGTGCAGTTTAAAAAGCTGAATTTTGGTAGTGTGTGGTGCAGTCTTCAGCTACACAAGAGATCTGGTCTTTTGTCTGGTAGCTGAGGAAACCTGATGGATTTGGTCAAACTGCTTCGATGAGATACAATTGGGTAACAGGACCCTCTTTAGCAGGAAGTGCTGGCATGGGAGTTAATATTCCCCTATCTGTCTTCAGTTGTCTGAAGTCTCCCAAATCTACCAGTGTGACAAGGATGGTGTGGGCATAGCCTGAGGAGCTGGGGGACAAGAGGGTGGACAATTTATCTTTGCAGAAGGCAGCACTGTGAAACCCTTGAGGAGGAACAGGTAGAGGGTTACAGATAACAGCAGGTATAATCCTGAGCCTGCCCAGTTACAGTAAACACATTTTCAAAATCAGCTGTCTCACTTCAGGCTTCAAACCTGTTAACTGCAGTTATCTATCTAATAGATTTTGTAATGATTCTGTGTTTATGTGTTGGACCTGGAGAACATTGTCTCCATTGCTATGTGTCTCCAGAGCTGCTGAGACAGTGCTTGCTCTCTTTTACTTACTCTGCATCATTTCTTTGCATGACTTCATGTTAATATTTTCTCTTCATCTCCATAAATGGTGACTTTCACTTTGGTGCCACATTTCCATCCTTTTCCACCATTTTTGCGGAAAGGATCAACAGTCATCTCTTGAAACACTTTAAATTCAATGTATCTCATCTAGCTTCTGCATGTGGGAAACCAGGGCCAACAGTACCAGTTCATATATTTTAAAAAAAGTCCCTTTTATATCACATTATTTTAATATTAAAGAGAAACTAAAACTTGACAGTCTTATTTACAACTTTGTTTTTTTCAGGCCCCTTTAGATTTCTTGTTTGCCTAAATGGGATGATTTTATGGCTGTGAAGCAAAACCATAGTGTTGACGCTATTTATTATGAAATGGGTCTTCATGGATCATGTTTTGGGAGTATTTCAGTGTCTGTATCCATTCAGACTTTAGCTTTTCTGCAAGACTTAGAAGATCCCAAATGTTGGTTGTGCATACATAATAACTTATTCATAACTTCTTTATATGCCACTGTTCCTCATAAATATACTAATAAAACTCATTATAGAAATCAAAGCTAGCTAATACAATATATCTGATGGACAGCTGTCTCTGGATGCATGAATTATAATTACATGAAGCAAGATGGTCTTATTATGCTAGGATATCTCTGCTCTGAATAAATTTCTATTACTGGAGTGTAATCTTTTGACTCAGGCCAGATGATAGGACCTTGCCCAAGTAAGTCCCTCACAGCATTACTATTGAGCTGTGCTTTCACTTGCAGAATTACAATTAGATAAGTGGTGCTGAAGTTGTGTCTTTGAGTAACAGTGGCCTGAGCGAGGTGGAAGGCTGGGGGGGAGCAAGGAGCATTTATCATCTGAGCTGGTCTTACCACTCCAGCTTCCAGGCTATAACTTAATGCCATACACTGATTTAGATGTAGCACTTGTCAGCCAAGAATAAGACCATAAGACACAGACATTCGAGGACTTGACCCAGAGTTTATTGTGAATACGTGATTGAACTCTGAGCTGACAGACAGACAGAGACAACCACTAGTGTGAGAAAGAGAATTTGTTCTGCCATGTAAGATTTCAAAATATCTTAAACTCAGATCTGTATTTTAAGCTTAGACCACTCTTAGAGGATTTCTCAATAGCATTTGATGAGCTGAGTGATTTTTCTAAACTTTTTTTTTTTTACTGCCTTTTCTTCTGTACTTTGCTAATAAAAATGGCAGCATCTGTTTTTGAGACACCACTTGGGACACTTTATTTCAAGGGTTTCTCTCCTCACATCTCCAGTATTCATATGAATGAGAACAAACTGGTACTGAATGTTGAAGCCACAAACCTTTAAGGTTGCTCTAAATTTAAGAGAAGATCTTGCCCGAGTCTTATTTACACGACAGCAATGCAATACCAGGTTTCTGCTTAGGCTGAGCTGCAAAGGAAAGGACTGAAAAAGGGCAGACCATCCATGCATTCATTTCTCTCCCTGAAAGTGTTCTGACCTGTTCCGACCCTTCTTCAGGAAGCTGAGCTACCACTGGTGAGTGCTGGCATGAGAGACCTGGAAATAGAGTTTGTGTCCTCAAGAAATGCGGGGAACACATACAAATAGGGAGCTTTGAAGAGAGGGAGTTTCTTTATTGCTATGCCTGACCTGCCAGGGAAGGTGCAGCACACCATGGCAGTCAGTTCTGTTCTCCTCCTCATCTGCTGCAGAAGTTAGAGCAATGGAGAATCACAGCTATTACAGGACAGAGCCAGAGTAAATGACCATGAAACCGCTCCCCCAGTCCTGGGAGGTTGTCTCAGGTATTGGGCAGAATCAAGAGTATCCAAAGGATTCATGAAATAGTCAAAAAGTAAAACAAAGCAGCAGAAGAAAAAGCTCGTTTCTTGACTTTCAGAATGCATTAAAATAAAAACAAATGTTCTCCAATGCTTTCTACCCAAAGATGAATAATCAGTTTTATATTTAGAGATAATGAAGGCATCATATGCACAGTGAGAAACCTGTTCTTGTATTTATTATATGTAAGTTTTGATTTAAGCTACTTCTGCTTCACAAATGTACTTAATATCAACAAGAGTACTATTTACACTGATTTTTTAATTAAAGGAATGTAGTCATCTTTTATGCTTGCAGTTTGCCTGCAAGGAGATTTTTTTTCCCTTCAAATTCATTCTGTCAAAATGGCTAGACAAATTGTTTCTGGAAATGTATTTGAATTATGGATGATTTGTGAGTCGTCCATAGCAAGATATTTGCTGTAGCTAAAAGTTATGAATATACCTAAACTTGTCTTTTGAGCTCCTTGTGTTACCAAAGGATAATCAGTGTTTCAAAAAAAGCGCTTCATCCTCTGAAGATGTGAATTCCTTTGGATGTGCCTTTCTATTATCTATGGAAAAACCCTTGCAGACTTGGAGCCTAAAATTTTGATGGTTAAAGAAATCTATTTTGTGACTAGTCATGTTAATTCAGGTACAGCTTTTGGTCCTCAACAAACAGATGTAGTATTTATGGACTGTGCTGCTTCTGCCCAAGCCAAATTTCAACTCTTGACAAAATTGTTTTCAACTTTAGGTCAAAATTCACAGTTTGGGAGCATTTGTATGGAAACACCCTAGGAAGGCTGGGTTGTGGAAAGGAAAGATGAAAGAATGGCTTGGTTTCTAGTTTGGTGGTAGGTTTGTGAATAGTTTGTGGACTTTGGCCGTTCAGAGCAAATATGGTGTTGACACTGAAGGACAGCAGTGCTATACACAGTTGGCAGTGGGCAGAGTGGGTCTTGTGACAGGAAATTACAAAAGGTGAAAATAAAAATAAATAAAAAATAAAGGAGAATCTCGGCAATCTGTCTGATGCTGGAAACATTTATTGATACTTGGCAAGCATGATAGTTTTCTTGGGGGGGAAAAAAGGAGAGAAAAGAATCGAAGTTGTCGTGATTGGTGAAATACCATTCAAAAAGAGCTCAGGAGAGTGAAATGGGGACAATTCCTCAGCCTGGTGGCAGTCAGTGTCCCCATACCCTCTGGAGCACCCCACCCCTTCAAGGCTACTGCTCCCATGCCAGGAATTTCATCCACAGCATGAAGGGTGTGGAAATGGGCTGACGGCTGTGATGCCTCAGGACATCTTTACCAGCACCCTTGTTTGTGAATGTATCTGAGCCACAATGTGAAGCACAGAAAAAGAGAAAGTGTTTTACATGCTTTTAAACACAGGAACTGCTGATACTGTCACTGCCTGGGTTTGCCTACAAACAACGCACCCAGCTGAGTAATTTATTCTCAGTGTATAATCTCTGACGGCTGGAAAGCAGAAAAGCTGCTCACTACATTTGGAAATGACTGCAGCTACAAGGTGAGAGAGAAGTATTTAATATCTATTTTGAAACCAATACTGGAGGCACCTGATAAACTGCCAGAAGATGGGGTTTGTAACACACAGAAAGCTAAAAGCTGAAGAACTAACAAACATTGAAGCCACTATAGGGGGATTTAAAATGCTGTGAAGTCTGGACTCAATTTATTTTGTCCTTATAAAATGCAGTTGTTTAAATCTCATGGGTCAACAAGTGAAGACTGAGAATTTCATAAGAGTGGGCATTTTTTGAGTGGATTCTCCTTCAAGGGTATTGCAGTATATGGGGCACGTGGGCTCTGGTTCAGTCCACCATGAGAAGGAGCATGAAACACCAAAAGAGCAATGATAAACACAAACAAAAAACCCAAACCTTTTTAAGCCTCAGAACTATTTGTGTCTGGTTATGTTTGGAGTATTTGTTGGTGTTGCCAAAACTCCTCTTATTCACTGTCTCACTTTGGAAACAGGGAGAGAAAGGCTTCAAATGGTAACATTTAAAAAGGGCATCAACACCCAGGAGTATTTTGTTACTGACCCCCAAGTTTTTGTGTCTCATCAACACCAGGTCCTGCAGGAGAAGGACTCCTGTAGATTTTCCATCTCCCTTTATCCCAAGGCTATGTGCCATGGCCTGGTGGGTGCCATGAGGGCTGAGGGTGGCCCAGGGTGACCCTGGTGCAGCAGTGTCACCTCCAGAGGTGTCCCCAGGAGCTGTGCAGCCACGTGTGGCCAGAGATTGGTGGTTTTCACAGTGACAGGCTTGAGCAGCAGGAAGGACAGGCACAGAGAGGAAGTTTGTTATCAAACCAGAGCTTGAGCTTGACTCTAATCTCTGGAGTAGAATGGGTCACCCTGAAATGGGCAGAGACTGCAGAAAACCAAAAGGTGAGGGTAGGTATAAGATTATAATAGGTGTGGAAAAAATCAGAACTTTTTATCAGCTACCAGTTGTATTGCTCCAAGGAAAAATGAAGGAAAGGGTTTAAGAGTGTTGTTTTATAGTAGAGAGGAAAGATCTGGATCTACAGATAGGTGTTTATAAGTCAAAGGCAATAATTTTACTGTAGTGGAAACAAGAAGTGAGACTTTTACTGCTGCACCACAGTCCAGGCTATAGTCAACTGCCTTGGGAAGGATCTTTATGGTGTAAATATAATCTTGGCAACCCCTGTCCTTGTGAAGTCAGCTGTACAGCAGAGTGTTGCATCTCCAGCCTGTTTTTTGCTGACATCCAAAAACAGGGGCAGGAGTTCTCTGGATGAGGTATCACCTAACCCCACAACCAGGGACTATCCCTGTCCAAAAGCAATCACGTTAAACCAGTACCACCAACCCCTTCAGCAGCATGTCAGTCCCTGCCATGCTGCTGTTGTTGTCTATAGGAGACTATTCATGAAATTCACCATGCATCCAAGCACTTGTAACATCCTTTATTAATATGAGCAGCAGAAAAATTCAGACAGAAGAAGCAAATGAGTGATGGGCAAGAGGAAAAAGGAAATTACGATGGCAAGCAGACAGCTGTGAAGACTAGCAATGTGCCCAGCTGATGGTACTGCAACCAGAATTTTTAAAATGTGTAGTAGGAGATAAATAAACTGATAAATAAAATCGATCTCGAAAGGCCACATGGGAAAGATGCACAGTCTTGATTACCTAATTATGGAAGGGATATTGCAGAAATGGAAATAGTACAACAAAGTCCCATAATGGCTTAGAGTCTGGAGACTCCAAAATGCTTAGTGAAACTAGGTCTGTGTCCCTTGCAAAGAGAAAAGATTAAGAGGGGACCTGGCGGAGCTGCCAAGGGCTCTGGGGGGAACCGCAGGGAGCAGTGCTGCAGTTATTAGAGCTAATGTCAAATATGAGGACGAGGGACCCGGCTCCAGCGAGGTCTTGCACTGTATAAATGTAATACATTTTTTTTTTTCCAGAGGGTATATATTATAAGCTACCAGATGCTGCTCTAGAAGCAACCGATCTGACCAGATTTCAAATAGAGCAAGAAGCATATGGAGAGAGAGGGGGAGAAAAACAGTATATTATGGAGAACAACTGTTAACTGGAGGAAAGGATAGGCTAGCTGGGCTTCCTGGCCTCCTGCCATCTTAAGATTTTCTTATGTCCCTGTGTAATCTTCTGACTTTTGATTTAGATGTTTCCTAAAAATGTGGCCCAGTGGTTGGTACATACTAGGCATTAGCCCAAGAAAAGAATGAAAAAAAAATGCACTGTATCTCATTAAAGAATTTTTAAAGGGAGACTTTGAGGCGCCATTTGCTTCTTGTTACTCATCTTTGCAAATGTCTCTTGTCTTCCCAGGCTCTGCCCTGATGTGCTAGTGTTAGCAGCCTGTGGATTTCTGAGCCAAGCTGAAACGGGGTCTCGGGGCGGCCAACCTAAGGCGGGCAAGAAGAGATGGCAGCGTGAAGCAGAGGAGAAGGACAGAAATAAGATCAAGTGAAGTAAATGATACAAGATCTTTGCGTGCACATAAACAGTATCAGGTGAAAAAATGCTGTCTGGTAATGGCTTTTCAGGCTGCTGTTGAGACTAAGGATCGCGCCTATATTTGAAATATTTACGGTTCAATTAACAGCATTTGTTTCCATAAAATATTTTAAAACAGAGCGGTATTTATCTTTAATAATTTTTCATTTTCTTTGGCGAAAGATTCCAATATAGATATTGCTGTAGGCACAGGGGGCACTGAACACCAAGAGGTGGATTCCGTAAACAATTTCTCTCAAAGCGCTACAAAGTTTAAATATTAATTTGTCCATAATTGGCAGAGAAGCAATTAAAAATGCTACAAAGCTGACTTTCTGCCTCCTTTACTTTCTCCTCCCTTTTCATTTAACCACAGTATAGAAAGTAGATGTAAAACAATAGGACCCTGAGCAGTACAGCATTCTAAGCCTAGCTTGCCTTAAAGCTACAATATGGATTTAATTTATATGCAAATGTAAGCAATAAAAAGCCAGACACTGTAGAAATTATAGTATTTTTCATAGATGCTTCAGCACCATCACACAAGCCAGCAGTGATTTCAAACAAGGAGCTAATTATTACTGGTCACTAAGCTACCTTTTTCTTTTAATATCTCTCTTTCTTCCTTCAACTCCCCCCCTGTTTTTTTAACAATGAGTAAATTATTTTCTCGAGCGAGGAGGGGTGGGGTGCGGGGGAGAGAGACAGAGAAAGAAACTCGAATATTGGGGGTGAGTGAATGAAAACAGCCAGAAATATCTCCTGTGAGATTCAACATCAGGATAATTTCACAGTCTCGCTTTTTGACTGCTGTGTCCTGAAGCTGACCAGCACCATGCAAGGCTGATCAAAGGCCATCGGAAACATCAAGTAAGCCTAAATGGGGCTAAAGTATGCTAATAGAGAAGCTAAATGTACTTTAATCCTGTTATAATACAAGGTAACTTAGAGGCAGTGAAGGGCCTTGTTGCTTTTCCCCACTGGGTCCAGGACCCCTGCAAATCTTGAATAGAAGTTGCTTCCTATTCTTCGCGGGCCGGGGTATGGCTTTCTCAGATGCACACACAGTCCCCTCCTCCTCCGTTTACTGAGTGTCAACAGTCGGCTGAGCAAGACTTCTCCGCTCCTTAGATCAGCACCCTGTGACCTTCCACATTTAAGCACAGACCATTAAGCTAAGCTTTCCAGCTGTTGCCTGAATTATGAGAGGTTTTTTTTTTTTTTTTTTTTTTTTCAGGGGAGGGCTGAGCTTAGAGGAAGGAACACAAGGCAACAGTTTTACATTATGGACCCGCTGCCACCCAACTTGCTATGCAGAGCGATGTGCTTTCCTGCAAAGGGCTGCGGCAGACGGGTGACGTTGGCTGGAAACAGGGGCTCACTTTGAAGTGATTCAGGCCCTGGGTTGTCCAGATTCAGCATCATTGTGCTCTCTCAGGGAAATGTAATCTAATTTTAGGAAGAGGAGGAAACAAAGTAAACGTGACTGAACCGCGCTGCACCGTCCGCACCAGCCGCCACCGCGTCCCCGGGAATATCCCTGGGCAACTTTTTTCATTTTCCTTCTTTTTAGACACCAATTTCGGTGCATACTAGCCAAGAGAGGAAAAAAAGGGTGGTAGTTCTGCCTGTGAAATGATATGCTTTGGTGGATGCCCCAAACTAACTACTGCTTGCAAACCCCAGATTAAAAAAAGAAGACTGATGTAATTTTAAAGCCAGCCAACTGCGTTAGTGACTGTATCAGAAGATTAAAAACAAAGGTTTCATTGAAGCACTACCTCCCACTGTGCAGCTGAAAGTCTCATGGCTGAGGCAAATGGTCCTAAATATCTTTCTGTTAAGTACAAATTACATACTGGATATATTAAGTTGTAATGGTGCATTTTTCAAGAGTCACTTTTCTTGTGTGAGAGCATCAGTAAAGACTCAAAAAATGCTGACTGTATGGCAAATGGAAACAAAAAGGAATCTGCCTTTTACAGAAAATGTTTTGTTCATATAAAATCATATTTTTCTTCCATCTCCCCCCATCCCCCAGCGAAGCCTGGAATTTCAAATGCCAGAACCAGTATGTACAGTAAGTCCTTTTGAAATCCATGGCAGAGAAATAGTATCCTGGCCTAGCAAACTATTATCTGAATGTACATTCCTAAGCCTTACCCCTCAGTGTTAGTGCTGATGGGAGTCCTTCAGATCAGCTGAAACCTAACTGAATAAAGATGCTCCAGAAAACATCTTTTTAATGTGGAATTATCTTTCATTTACATAGGCAACATCCCTTAACTCGGCACATGTGCTAGAATGCTTCATGCAATAGAAACATTCATATAAAACTTAATGATGAGCATTCATTCTGCTCCCAAATGATCAATAAAATGCAAAGTTAGTACACAATGTGCAAAGGAGTCTGCCAGTGTGCATAAACTTGCATTAGAGTGCGGGGTATAGGTACATCACGGCTCTGGGAGCAGAGGAGGAGAGCAGTGCCCCGCCTGGGGAAGGGACAGTGGCACCAGGGCTGTCCCTGCCAGTGTTCCCAACCAGCCCTGGAATGCTGTGTGTCACACGTGCAGCACCACACGTGCAAGCATCCATGTGCACTGACACACGGGCACAGTTACAGCAGGTGAAAAGTAGGACAAAGCCGGCAAACACAAATAAAAAAACGCCATCATAACATCCTCTCTTTGCATTGTCAGTGCAGGCCCACTTGTGAGTGATTTCTCCACAGAAATAATTTGCAGCTAAATCAGACAGAAGAAGCATAGATGGAAGCTGTGGATAAAAGTTAAACTAATGGAGTGGTGCACCTTTGCCCAGATACCTTTATGTTGATTGTGTACAAATGCTTTATTCCAGCAAATAAACTGTGAAGGATTTGAGAGAATACAGCTGGGCAGTACAGAGTTAATATTAGCAAAATGTTTTTGGCAGGGACAGGCTGAGCGTCTGCTGAAATATTTGAATTCTAATCTGCTCCTATTTACCACTGCTGGGAATAATGTTCTCATTTTTAGGTGTTTATCTACCTATCTAGTCACCATTCACCACTTTTATTGTTTGTCTGTCCTTCCCTTACAAGATTAACTGAATTGCAGTTGTGTTTTAATTATCAACAAATTTTGAACTGAAAAGCATTTGCATGACTCTCTTCAGTTCAGCTGTAATTTTCTGGATTTGTTTTTAATTAACAGAGATCCTTCCCAACACATATGAAGCTTGATGGAAATCTTTTTGTTTGTATAAACACCCATACAGCATTTTTGCTGCACATTATCTTTCCAATTTCTCCATCACTCTTTTAAAAATAAAAACTTAAAAAAATTGAATGATCAACTCCAAGTGGGCAGTTTCTGTCCACAAGAGCTCCAGTGACAGCCTCAGAAATTGTTAGAGGGTTACTAGTTCAGTAATACTGCATGGAAAGACTTGAGATTTCCCCTCTAAACTTCATTCTAAATGTAGGTGTTAATCCTTATTTCAGGTGCTCATAATTTACAATACAATGGCCATTTGAGGTCATATGTGACTGCTCAAATATATTTCTACTAAAGTTCAAAAATTTTTATTAATTATTTTGATTTATTTACCTCTGGAATATCAGAATCTCTGTTGCCACCACAAGAAAACATCATAGCCTGAATAGAAAGGAGCCACAAAAACCAGACCAACATGAGCTGTACGTTAACAGCAATGGTGAATTGACGTGCACAGTTTGTTTTGCTCTTTCACATTTTTTGTAACTCTTTGCGTCATCTATGTTTATCATCAAAATGTCTGTTTCTTCATCAAGCACTTATAATTTTGTCAAGACAGATGATTAATGTTTTGTGTAGTTGTTTCCAGACCTGGCAGCTAGCGTCTCTTTCCCATATAGAGAATTATCAGAGGCTCTGGCAAGGGCAAAAGCCACTGGAAGTGCAACTCTGTGGCAGCAGGAGAGGTCAGGAACTGGCTGGAATTGTTAGAGCACATAGCAAAGCTGGGAACATGACTCAGTCATTAGTTACCTGTTCAGTTATCTTCACTTTATTAACAGAGATGGGGCAGGTGCACTGCCCATGCAGGCCAATCCATAGGGAACACATACACCAAGCACACTCTATGTGAAAGGTACTATGTTTTCTCCACACTAACTGTTTTCATATTGAAAATGTATTAAAAATATAAAGAAGAGTTGTGATGAGGTTGTAACAAAAATCCCACTTGTGTTATGAATTAGAGTATACATCACCGAGTTTTGATTCCAAATCTTTTGTCTCACCAAACTTCCCAGACTAGTTTTGAGCTTATTTGGCCTTCCTGTCTCCAAGAAGATGAGGCTGAAACATTGGCAATGCCTCCTCCTGTTCTGGTAGCCAGATTTGAACAGGCTCAACGCTGCTGCAGAAATGCAGTTTGAGATGCTGTGCTGCATGGGCCTTTGGAAACTTTATTAAGATGTCCCTCTTCTGAAATAAAAAAAAAAAAAAAAAAAAGAAAACCACTTGGTAACACTAGGTGAGTTTTCTTACCTGTGCTCTGGACTGGGAGTTGAGCTGCAATGTTTACAATTCAGATGTGTAGTACATTCTGGGAGGAAGCCACAGCTGGCTGTTTCTCTGAATCATGCTTGGCCCCAACTCTGAGACGAAGAAAGAGTCAATATATATTTGCCTGTGGAGTAGCTAATTAGAACAATTAATCTGAGAACCAGAACAAGCTGTGAGACCATGAGCTGATTCAGGCACGCCCTCCACTAACTTAAATTTTGATCAATGTTTAGAGCACCATGGGAAGGGCTGGGGTGCTGGGGCTGAGATTCAGGCTCACCCTCCGTGCCCCTGGTGCTGTGGCAGGCACTGAGACTCCGGGCAAGGCGTTCTCCTCCTGTCCCTGAAGCAGGCCAATGACATTCACTGCCTTTGTGGATACAAGCAGCATGTTGTGAATGAAATGTTAAGTACATCTCAAAGCCAGCCAAGACAAGAACTGCATTTTTCTTCCCAATATCTATTAGCTCAGAGCAACGGGAGAATCCCACTTGCCACCAGCTCCCTGTTCTTGTTTGAGGATGTGGAGCTAGCCAGATCATATCCATCAGATATTTGCTTTCAGGGTTGCATGGAAGTGGAGTGAAAGAAAGATCTTTTGTGGGGATGACATGCTTGGAAATATACTTGTCCAAAGCAAACAGCTCTTGCTCTTTCTCCAGCTAATTCACTGAAAAGATACTATTTTAGTCAAGAAAATGGTATCAATTCTCCTCCTTTTTGGCAGGATGGTGGCAGGTTTCCCATGTAGATTTGTGGAAGGTATAATTTTGACAGGAGCATCTGGCTCCTTTGTGAGCTGCACAAGGAATTGTGTGGCAGTGGCTTTAGGTCGGCTTCTGGTTGAGCCATGTGGGCAGCCCTTTGACATGTCTGTGCTGCTTTTCCTGTGCACTCTGTTTTGTTTTGACTCCCTTTTGAGCTTCCTAAATATGCAGCCTTGCTCTGCAGATTCCCTGGGACAGTTTCATTCATGGGTCCTGACAAGGACTGAGGTTTTGCCAGGGCTCATGGATCCATTCTTACAGTGGTGCTGTGCGTTACATTAGCAGACAGCTGCTTTTGGCAAGGCTTTTTTTTTTTTTTTTTTTTTTCCCTCAGAAATCCTCTTAGAGAAGGGAGAAGAGTGATCTCTGGGTAGTGGAGCTTTCAGTTATCAAAATAAACCTTGCCAGGTTTGAGAATTTAAAAGCAATTGTGAGCTTTCCTAGTACAATAATATGTACTGTGGTCCTTCTGCCCTCTTTAAGCAGCTGATGCCTGGCTTTTATCTTCTAGGTGTATTTACAGTAAAAAAAAAAAATCCCTGAATTTCTTTTTTTCCTTCCCTGTGAATGGTGTGACCTGAAAATGTGCTTTTAGCCTTATTTACACAAACACAATCCCAGCAGATGTTCTGTCATCAAGAACGTGCCAGCTTGTTGCATTTGGCACAGAACAGTGGCACAAGGGTGCATAATAGCTTGACTTCTCCTCCCCAGATCCTCTGGGTGGTTTGGGCACCATGCTCCAGACGTGTGCAGTTGTGCTTGACCCTGTGAGTGACCAGAAGGTGACCACTGTGAGTGGCTGGAGAGTGACCACCAGCTGTGCTGCCACTGGGTCTGTGCAGCCATGGGTGGTGACAGCAAGGAGCTGGGCAGGTAGGGAAGAAGCAGCTGGAAATCCAAAGTCTGCCAAGCTCTGTTCTTTCTTTGCACGTCCTTGGGCTGTGTGAGGAAATTCACCTGTGCTGGATGCATTGATGACACAGCACAGAGAGTCCCTGTCTCCTCCTGGTGAAGCTTTCCCTGAGGCCAGCCCTCCATCCCTTGCACACAGGGCTGGGTGGGCTGTGAGCCCTGGGCATGGCTGTGCTGTGAGCAGCTCATCATGGACATGTGTGCTGTGCCATACAGACTGAAATCACCAAAAGTATGTTCAGGAGAGATCTCTTGGCTAAGAAAGTGTACAGTGAGAAGGGAGGATGGAGTACTTTGTAACTGCATGTCTGGACAAATTTGATGGCATTGGGAACAGTTCACAAATAATGAAGTGGAGCTGTTTTAGAACAAAGTAGTTCATGTTTATTCAAATTAGGAAAAAGCTTGACTAAATCAGGGTTTAAAGAGGAGCCCATGGCTGAAGCATATTTAAAGAGATCGTCTGGAGTCCATGGCATTGCTGCAGAGAGTGTGCTGGCTTTCCTTGCCATGAAAAGCCATAGAAACACAATACAAGTGCAGAAAAAGAGCATGTGTGTGTGTGTGATAAGATGGAGGGAGAAGCCTGTGAGACTAGCAAAATTACAGCACTATCAGAAACATCAAAAACATTACTATGCTATTGAGAAATCCAAAATAATACACTGGGGAAGGTGCCATCCCAGGTACAGTATATCTGATCTTGCAATGCCAGTGGAAAGGAAGAACAAAGCAACTGGTTCATTTGCAGCAAACCAGTTGAAGGAAAAGATATTACCAGAGCCTTTCCATGGGCTGACAGACTCCCCAAAGTGCTTTATCAGCCAAGCATCTCCAGAGCCATCACAGCTGTGTCTCTACAGAGCAGAAGCACTGCTGGTGCACGACACATGCAGCAGAGTGTGCCAGCATGACCAGCAATGGGAATGCTGTTATCAGGCAAATGGAGCTGCTCCCCCACCCCTTGGTTCCCTCCCACCAGCAGAGAGTTTGATTTCACATTGCTTTTGCTTTCTAAATTGGTCTAACTAATGTAATCAGACAGAAACATCCTGTTCCAATGTCACTAATGCTTTCCAAACTAGATGGCCTAATTAAGGTCACTAATTTCATTGTCTGAGACAATTTCTTGAGAGATATCTAAATGGATACTAGAATAGGTCATATCACTACATAAAATTAGCAGAGAAAAGTGTAAGAAAACACCCATGTCAACTGGAAAAAAGACTTTGGGTCTTCAAAATGTACAGACAACAAAAACATAATTACAAATGATGATGAGTGAAGGGAGAAGAGAGAAAGCCTATTCCCAGAATGGAGCCATTTGCCAGACTTCAGACCTGTGGGCAATTGAAAGATTTGCACAAAATCAACACTGCAGGGCCAAGTGCATAAAGGTGATGATGCTAATTTTTCTACTGTTTTGGAGCCTACATGTTGTTGCTAGAAGATAAAGCAGATCAAAAAAATAGTCCTAATCTGTATTAATGGGCCACAGTGGAGGCAGCGTGCCTATTCACTTGCCCCAAGATGTGCTTTGCAAAAAGGAAGATGAAACTTGTGGTGGGATCTCTGAGGTTGCTGTTAAACCACCACAAAGCTCAATGGCCAGAGGGAAAGTAGAAGTCTGATGAATGCTTCACATCTGCTGTTGAATTATTTTTGGTTAGAGTCAGCTAGGAATATTAGGAGCCATCTCAAACATGGTGCTACCAGGAAATCATGCTAGAATAAAAATATTCAGACAAATCAGGAGACTCAGCAGTAGAAAGATCTCACCTCACAAAACCCTCAGACATGTTAATTTTTATGACATTTCACACAGAGAGGTGATGGCTGAAGTGGCCGTGCTGCAGTCAGGGTTATGTGGGTGATGTCTGGCCAGGGGCTGCTCCTTGGGCTGCTGCTGTCTCTGGTTTCTGCCTGCTAGGGCATGGCAGGGCAGGAGAACCTGCTGAGGCATCAACTCCCTTGGTCGTGTCCAGCCTGCCCTGTTCACTGGCAGAAGGAGTTGCAGATGCAGGAGATCTCCAGGAATGTTTGCTGACCTGGGAGGAAAGAGCGTGCCAGTCCCCAGGATGTCCTGTGGGAATCCATCTGGGACTGGCCATCTGATCTGGAGAGCCAAAAGGACTGTGGGACTTGAGTGCCACAAACTGAAATCTTTCATTGGGACACATGGGAATGATGACAAACACAGGCAAAGATACGCAAGAGGACACCAAGTACAGCTAATGATTTCTGTAAGGCAAACATTTTTTTTCTCTATTGTGTTTGAAATATTAAAGATAGCATGTATCTCTGTTATCTAGTATTTAGCAGCATTATTTTGATAAGAACAATGTGTATTAAGGTTTGGACAACATCAGTTCAAGACAGGGAGACTGAAAATGTTCAAAATCTTCTAAATCATTTCACAAGCACAGCTTCACCTTTGTCCCACATGCAAGACGAGGTTTCAAACTAAACCAACACTTAGTGCACAGCTATGACTCCTCTCATGTTCCATTCACCATTGTGGTGAGATCTGTGGATGCAAATAAACACAAGAACAGCCAGTGAAATGCCTGGTGGTGAAAGTGGGTGTGGAGGTGACCCAAGCCACAGAGGACTTTTGGCCATCAGGAGGATTTCATGGTAGCATTGGCCACACTTGCAGTTTGCTTCCAGTTTATAGCTACCAAAGTAGCTATATTTCAATCCCTTAATTTGTCCAAGTTAGTCATGCAAAACCATAAATTGAATCTCTGGGCATTTGCAGTGAAGCCTGTCCTCTCTCTGAACTCAAAAAGCAATTTTCTGACATATCAAATTACAGCCAGCTTTGAGATAGGTACCTGGTTAGTATAGAGCATTGAATATCCAGTATATTCTGAATATATGTTAATGGTAAACTGGCTAATTTCATTTCCTTCTGTAGGTGTGTAACTCTGGCCATCTTGATAAAGTTTTCACATTAGTGCAGAAGTTAGAAACCCAGCACAGACAACACTGCTGAGGTCAATATCAGTTAGATTTTCTCAAAATACATCTAACTAGGAGTGGTAGGAACGACTTCCAGGGGTAATGACCTATATATTGCATGGTCCTAATTTTGCTAAGAAAGTTAATGCCAGAGTTGTGTGAAGTTTAGCAAGAGCAGGGTATTGTGAATAACCCCATATTTATATTTTAACTGAATGTGTAGATATTACTTTGGAGTAATGGTCATGATTGAGTCTTTGTGCAGATATTTAATGAAATTTTGTATTCCTTGCTTGAAGCTCACTAATTCATCATCTTTTGCTGTAATAATTTCATGTCACCTACACCAAAAGAGCATTACCAGAAACATCACTTCCATCTTTACAACACAGGACAAAAGTTCTGTCTTTATTGCCAAAAGGATATACAAAGGGAAAAAATATAGGAAGTGTTATGAACAGACCAGAGAAAAGGCCAACAGCTCCTCCTAACCCCAAATGTCTCAGATCTTGTGATTATCTGGACCTTGAACATTTCAATATAACTTTTTAAAAAACCACTGCAGTCTTAACTATTTCTTTGGCTTTCCAGTATATGTCAAATAACACAGCAATTTATTTCCAACACAAAGCACCCTAAAACATGAGCTTATTTTTATCTTACAAAACTGACAAAGATCCTTTGAAGCATTCATCTCATAACTGTGACTTTTCAAACCCTTTTTTTCAATTGTGTCATAAGGAAAACTTTAAAACATCTTCAGACTTTTCAATTGTGTCATAAGGAAAACTTAAAAACGTCTTCAGACTTTTTAGAGGCTCTTTGCACCTACAAGACCCAGCCAGGAACAGTCTCACAGTCTCAATGTGTGTCAGCAGCTTTATTTTACATTAAGATTTTTCACCAGGCAATCAGTCTGGCAAGTGAAAATATGCTGGTTTGCATGTGTGAACAGAGACATGATTTTAAACAAATCTGAGACCACTCTTGCCAGTAGCCCCGTTAAATTGTTTTTATCAGTCTGGTTGACTGGAATGTTTGAGTATTTACAACAGACTCAAGAGTATTAGGCTGAAAGTCTGTCTAATGCACTACCAAATTAGACATGGCTAAGCAGTTGTGTAGCAGTTTTCAGCTGCATACTCCAGAACAAAAAATTAAAGTGTCATGGAAAAAACCTTAACAAAGTATTTTAATTGAGAATCTTTAGGACTTCCCTCTCCATTTTGCTTCCTGAGGGTGCTCTGAGAAAACAGAACCAAGCTGTAAGTCATGTGGAGCACTGTGCTCATCCTAAATCTTCTTTCTTTGGAGGCTGAGCTGCTTTTGGTAAGCTAGTGCTTAGTGAGGAATGAAAGCATGTAGCTGGGCTACTCTGAGACTTGCTGCTGTGCTGCAGTGGTGGCTTGTTCATGGCTCATCCATCCCCTTGGTGTTGAAGGCACACATCTGGTCCTGCACATTGTGTTTGTCATTTATCCTCCTGTAACAGGATGCTTCCCAGAAGTTAAGCTGGAATGGGGAAAATAGTTAATCATGTGCATGAATTTGGTAGGGAAAAACCCCCTTACAACATTTAAATAGGAAAATATAGGGTGGTTAAATAGAATGTTACAAGTGATTGAAACTGAAGGAACAAAGAAGCAACCAGGTGTACAGTTTAGTCAAATGATGCAAGAAAAGACTGAGTCAGGAATGGGGTTTGACCTCTGGAATTTGTTGGGTTTACCATTACAGCTTGTTTACACAAGGCAGTTGGAAATTAAAAAACTGTCTAACTAAAAAGCCAAAGAGATATCTGGGATTCACTCGATACAAATATATACAAATATGTACACAAACACAGACACACAGACACACAGACCCACATATGAGCAGACACACATATATTTATGATTCACTTCTGGAATGAGAAATTTCTTTTTCCCTTCAGTCTAGGGTTTAATCCAGGGGAAAAGCCTCCTCATTTCAGCCCAGACAGACACCTTGCTGTTGTCCCCAAACATCTCCAGTGCACACTCAGGTGCCCAGGGGTAAATCTGTTCTGCAGCTGGGGCAGCACAGGTCACACTGGAGGTGTCACAGCTACTTGTGGCTTGTATTACCTCAGCTAAGGTGCTGCTGCAATTAGTAGTGTAAGTTAGCATAGCTTTTAATCTCCTCTTCTGTCTTTCTTTAGAGCTACATTCACTTTTGCTTCCATCCAAGTTTCATCTTTGAGCTCTGAGTTGCACTCAGATAGGAAATGTCAGCTGCCAGCTGGGTTTACAGACTTGGATGAGGGCTTGGAAGAAAGGGACACCCCAGAAGACTACAAGGCCTTGCTGTAATAATATTAAACTTCTTGGTCAAGTGACTTCACTGGACACTTTATTTATTGATAGTTTGAGGAGAGAGAAGGAAGAATCATGTCTACTTTTGATTATGACCTGGCCATGGGCCGCTTGCCCAGAACTTGGCAGGAGGACCCCAGCTTCTGACAAGTTTGACTCTTGCAGCCATTCCTCACAGTGATCAGACTGAGCCCAGTCTGGTGAGGAAACAGGGAGATTTTAGGAGGGCCTGCACTTGTTCAGGGAGCAGAGGCTGTGCAGGAGGCAGGTGGGCAAGCCCTTCACACAGAGAAACATCACACCACTCAATGGCTCCTTGCATCAGTTTGCAATTAGCTTGTGTGCAAAATTTCCCTCATCAGCATTGCTTAGCTTGAGATCTGACATGACCTGACTCTTTTCTTAGCTCTTGCAGAGACTGATGGTGAAACACGGGAGCTGGAGCTCCTGCCGTGCAAGGATGGGAGCTTTTCCCTGTTTTCCATGGAGTCAGGAATTTTCTCTGCCTGGGCCCTGGGTGCTGGTGCTAGCTAGCAGGCAGAGCAGGGAGCTGCCACCGAGGCTGCCATTGATGTGGTGCCTGGGACGAGGTGTGGGAGGTGCCTGGTGTTTTGCTGCTGCAGGTGGTGCCTCAGTCTGGGCGCCGTTTGCTGCCCCGTGGTTTTCTGGTTTGTTCCTCTGTTTACATCAAGCCTTCATGAAAGGGTGAGGTGCTCTCATGCAGAGCAAGCAAAAGAAACATAAAAATACACACACACAAGTTGGAAGAAATGTGGGCATGTAATTAGGCCTGAAGCCATCAGGGGTTTGCCCCACTCGTTTGCCTGCTGGGGGAAAAGACATTTACAGAGAGAGAAGATGTCCCCAGCCCTCCCATCCAGACCTCAGCCCTGTGTCTTCTTCTCCCTCTGCACACTCCATCATGCCATCAGGAGCTGGAGCACACACCAGGCTCTCCAAATCCATTCAGATGCTGACCATGGAGTCTGAATCCCACAGGCCTCAGCTGAATCCAGCACTGCAGCTTTCCCTGTTGTTTTTGCCATCATTTTAGCAAGGGACAAAGCCAAGTGATCCTCTAGGAAATTCCACCCCACATATGCTGTTCATTGAGATGGTTGCTAGCCAGAAATGATAGAAATTGATTTGGAACTGCTCTGTGTAAATATAAGTAATTTTTCTTCCAATTGTGCTGGTATTGAGGGTGTTTGTGTTACAGAGGTGTTGGGAGACTCTGCCTTAAGGACGTGTATCTGTGGAAACTGAACTCTGAACTCAACACTTTACAGAATGAAATTTTTCTCTCTCTTTATTGATGCAAATACCTGCAACAACCATGCTGAGCTCACCTAGTGTGGGGCTAGGAACAGCCCCATGAAACTCATCTATCCAGTCATAACTGAGCTAAGAGATTTTTGCTGACTTGTAGGAGATAAAAATGTAGAAGAAAAAGAAAAGAACATCCCAAAATGACAAGTTATATAGTAATAATAATGAACAATTTTAGGGAAATGGTGATCTGTTCATGGAAGAGTCATAGAGGAAAAACAAGCTAAATTAGTCAGATGATTTATTCATTGTGAATGATTCACTCCATTACTGGCTGCTTCCTCCACAGGCTATAGGAGCTAATATATAAACTGTAGAGGAAGGGTGAGATCGATAGTGAGCAACCTCTGCCTCCTCTCCAGGGAAAATGGGTCACCTATCCCTGCTATGCTGCTCTCTGGGCACAGAGCACATCTCAACAGGCTGAGCATTCATTTTCAGCTAATGAAGTTTGGGTTTTTCAGCGCAAAATTTTCCTGAGGAGTGTTTCTTTTTTTTTTTCCCCTTCAGCTCTCAAGCCCGTGCTCGCAGTTTGGCCGGCTCCCTTCCCCCGTCCTGACAGCTCTCATTGTTCCCAGATGATGGCTGTTTGCTGGCCTGTGCAAAAAAAAAAAAAAAAAAAAAAAAGAGATTTTGTTGTCTAAATGCAGTGTTCTTTACTGTGGAGGAAGAAAACCTCCCAGCAGCCTCAGGATTTGCTCAGTGTGGGACTGCCTGCCCCTCAGGTGAACCAGGCTGGAGCAAACCTCTGGGTCTAGGCCGTGACAAGCTGTGGGTGCTCAGTAGGCCCACTGGGGCTCCTTGTGTGGCCATAGTGACACATATAGTGACACACATAGTGACACACACCCACCCCATGCCTGTGGGATGTGGGTTTTCCTGCTTGCTCCACATCCATACCAGCCCTGGCACCACTGGGAAGGCCAACAGGGAGATGCACCGTGCCTGTGCAGGAGGGCACTGATCTGCAGAAAGCTGCCATGCTGGGAAACATTCCTCAGGCTCCTTTCAGCTCCTCATAAGCAATAATATTCTCTGTGGTGGTGCCTCTGCTGAATTTTCTTGTACCCAGCACAACCCGCTGTTTATCATGTGACTATTTATAAACTGCTGCTAAAGCTCCATAAATGCTTTTTGCTCCTCGCTCAGACTGGAGCTGAGCAGCTGGAATCTGTGTTGCAAGCACAGCCTGAAAGACAGAAATTGTGCACAAAACTCCTGTGGATGGTATTTATTAGAGAGCTGCTGGAGAAGAGTTGCCAGCTCTGGATACTGAATGTATTGAAAACTTGAGAGTGCAGGGTTTACTTGCCAGTTCATCTTTAATTAATTACAGAGGGCAGGCAATTAGGGGAAGAGGCTGCTGCTGGACTACCTGCCTCATAGCGCAGCTCTGATGGAGATTGCTGACATGCTCCCCTGCCAGGACTGTTCTGTGCCCCACACGAGGTCAGGCCCTGTGTCCAGTTTGAGCAATTTTGGGGAGTCAAACCCCCCAAAGCAGTGGGCACATCAGGCAGCAGCTGCTCCAGGCAGGGAGCAGAGGAGAGGAAGGGCTTGGGGATGGCAATGATCTTGGCAGAGTTTCCTCCACACACCCCAAAGGGAGTTTTGCAATGTTGCACACTCCTGGTGGATTTGTTTGTAGGTAAATGTCAGTCTTTAGGCTTCCAAAGAGCAATATGCATTAAAAAAAACCCCAAAAACTAAAATAGTACAAAACAGGTTAGTGTATATTTAGGTTAAGTGGTTGTGAACAAACAGCTCTGGTTTTGCAGGTGTAAGAGCTTTCTCATCTGAAGAAGACAATTTTAAAGATTCTGTTAATAAAAAAAAAGAAGGAAAGAATAAAAGAATGGAAATGTTGCAATTACTTTGTAGATGACCACATATTTCCAGGCAGCTCTGGTGTATGTATAACAAAGTGTCTCACAGGTTCTGGAGCATACCAAAGACCCAACTCTGCATGAAGTCTGAGGAGAGAGTGTTGTGTGAAAATATCAGTCATGAGGTCAGATCTTCAGTGCCAATGTTGTGCAAACACACAACTGCATCTGATGGCCACACCTCAGCCACCAGAGAGCACTTGTTACTCTTAAGCCATGATTCAACCTGAGATTGGTTCTGGAGACCCAGGGCAGATGCTCTAAAACCTGCTGCTGAAATTCAGGATGGAGGAGTCATCTGTCACAAGGAGCTTGAATCATGCCCAATTTGAGTGAGATCCAGAGCCAAACCAACAACCTAACTGCAGTCTTTGACAAAAATGCCTGGATTTAATGGCCAGCATCACATTCAAACCTAAAAGATTTCTGCAAGTCATTCAAAATGTACTCCAGAAATCTGTTTAATAAAACATTATCACTCCTTGCTAATTTGGTTCAAACTGCAAAGAAACAAGCAAACCAAAGGCAGAACCAACAATGGACATCAGAATTTGGTTTGCTTTGGTTTAACCAATTCTGAGTATGTAGTTAAATAAAGCAGATGTCAGCCACAAGGTGCACTGAGCCCAAATATGGACCAGCACAGCTCATAGCCAGCTCTTCAAGTCCCCAGAATCCTTCTTGCTACCACACAGGGGCTTGGTCTGAGTGTTTGCCATCATATTGAGTCTCCTTAGGCTTATGGAGAAGAAGAAGAAGAAGCAGGAAAATGGTTAATGTACAATGTACATGATTTTTTCCTGCATTCTTTTGTCCATCTTTTTTTTAAACCTGATGTAGAATAAGCTGCATGGGGAGAATACAAATATGCAGTTATAATACATGACAATGCAGCAAAATCCTGGACTCTGTCAATTACTGTGACACAGTATATTTTTATTTTATTCCTTTGGGAAAATATATCATTCAAGTAAAAAATCATTTGGACAATGCAACTACATGGAGAATATCCAGTGCATGAAGACACTCCTTTGCAGTGAGCTGCACATGGAGTGATATGGAAAATGTAAAGAAACTGAGGGAAAACTTCCTAGTCTAATTGGTGCCAAATGAGTGTCCCTCTAGAGCACACTTGTTGCTGTAAGTCACCTTCAGAGATGCCTTGAAGCTACAAGGGACATATCTGACTCCTTTTGCAGCAACAGTGCTCTGAAGAAATGGAAAAAACTCCATCAAAGCAGCCAAATGGGCAGCAGGAAGATTAACACCTGGGAGGAGGAGCTGCTTGGGAATGTATGGGGCAGGGCTGAAAATCACTTCCAAATTATTTTGTTCAAGACTCGAAGAGCTGCCCAGTAACATGCGCTAGACAGCCTTGGATTGTTCTGAGTGAACTGTTTCTGAAAGGAAGCCAAAAAATTGCATTTTGTTCACCTGGCAATAACTTCAAAATTAAGACTGAATTACTTTGAATTGTATTGTTGAAGATTTTTGAGCAAGTTGGGGAAAAAAAGAAAATAATCAGGAGGTGGCTTGCTAAATTGGGTTTTTATGCTCCTTAGCCCAAGCACAGAGCCAGGGAAGGGAGACCTCAATTATCTCCTCTCCCTGTGGGGACATGGACCTCTGGGCTTTGCTCCTGGGGCAGATTCTGGGCCCAAAGGCTGGGACAGGGCTGCTCTCCTGGGCCACTTCCCACCTCTAGGGTGGGAGCTGCATGGGGGCCTTGTGCAGCCCCTTCACTGGGGACACATCAGTGCACAATGAGGATGAGATCTCATGATGAGATTTGCTCTGAACAGAGCACTGAGTGAATTCTTTAACAGTGGAGAAAAATCTCCAAGTAGTGGGATATTAGGCTTGAGAATTTCAGTTGGGGTAGATGGCACTTTTCTTCTTCAGCCAACACTGTCAAGGAAGGATCAGTCAATTCCCATAATTCCTTTAACCATGTTGGTCTCCCATCTCCATTCACCTTCATATCTTTTTTATTAAAAAATAGGCCTTTTGCATCAGGAGATATGCATGAATTGTGAGTTATTTACTATAATATTGCATGATCATCTGAGTCTGTCCAAGTTTTCAGAACTCAGTATCCAGATCTGTATGCAACATGCCAGTTATTTTACCCTTTAAGTATCTACTTTTTTTTCCTTTGGGCTTGTACAATATGTTATTAAAAATTTTGAAGGAAATTAATCTGTTTTTCAGGCAATAAATTAAATAGAGATCACTCTTGAGAAAAAGTAGTGCATTATTTTAACTGCGAAATAAATCACAATGAAGATGACGTTTTTTCAGGCATGTAGATCAGTCAGTGTACATAAAAATACACCCAATCCTTTAATTATATCTAGGCTTTGAGTAGGCATTTCTTTAATAGCAATCAAAATGCTTCCACACACAGAAAAGCTTTCACCTTTTAAAGAATATTTTCCTTTGCAAATCTGGGTGACCAGCTAACCTTCATCCTGGGACAATCAGTGGGAAATGGGTGGTGGCGGCAGGGGCTGGCTGCAGGAGAAGCAGGTTGTGGGTGAGGGTCAGGCTGGGCAGCTCTTTGCAGGGGAGGTAAAGTTTCCCTTGTCTTCTTTGCATATTCATGTGGTGGACCTGGCTGTTAAATCACAGTTTTGATTTGCTTTCTTAACAGATTTCACTGGGTTAATTACGTGGAAAAATTGGTAGCGGTGTATATAACATATATCCAACTCTCTGGCAATAAATTAAAATTCCTTTAAGAGTCACAATGTTTTGTCATTTTCAAAAAAAAGACTCAAAGGTAAATGTTGATTTTAATATGGTTGCAGCTATTCCCTCATAAGTTTAGTGGTTAGAATAGCAGCATATCTTTCAATGAATACTTATGAGCTATTGATTAAAAAGGTAGCTGCAGAGCTTGTGGTGCAGGATATGCCTTGCATTTGGGAAACTGTATAGACATCTTCATATTAAACATATCCACAGCACCTCAAAAGATCAGGCTGGAACTGGAAATTGTAACCCTCTAGCAAAAGTTTAATGTTTGTTTAAAGGGGGCAGCTTTCTATTACATTGTTTGAACAGATCTCCTCAGACAATGATCATAACCTCGTTCCCTTCTCCTTCACACGCAGGTTATGATATCTATACTCTCCTTATCATATGTGACTTCACTTTTATGACCTGTCTCTGGCTCTCACCTGATTTTATGCTTGAAGCCAATGGGGACAGCCTCAGATTTTTGAGAAATTCTTGCAACAGCCTCATGCTTGACCCTGGGCAGGGAGATGGGATTTTTTTGTTGTTGCTCTTGGTGCAACCCCGGCGGGCGGAGAGCTGGGAGGTCCCCGCTCGGGGTCAGCCCTGCTGGAGTGGTGCGGGTGCAGGTGCGGGGCTCGGGGATGCTGCCATGTCCCCGGCGGCCCCGAACGGGGCTGGCTCCGGTCCCTCCGGCCGGCTCCGGCTCCGGGCGCCGGTCACTCTGGGCTCCGGTCCCCTCCGGCCGGCTCCGGTCCCCGGTCCCGCTCCCCCATCCCGGGCAGCCGCGTCCTGCCGGGAGAGCCGCGCTCCGCACCGACCTTACACACAGGGACACATTTTCCCGGGCAGAAATACCGGTGATTTTTCATGCACAATTTAGAAACTCTGGTTTTGAAAACATGACTTGTGGCTCTCGGGTTTTAATTTTTTTTTTTTAATATTTAATTTAAAAAAATTCATTGACAATGCCTTTTAGATCTGTTACTGCCTATAACTTCAGCATTTCGTGAAAAGGAGGCTGAAATTCTATACACTACAGGATCTATAATCCTAACCTATGCACTATAATCCTAACCTATACGCTTTATCAAAGACGAGCCGGCCAAAATAATGCATCGAAAAGTTTGCACATTAAGTTGGCCACTGAATGGCTGTTCCAGCCTGTGTAAAACAGCTACTATCCACTATGTGACTAAGAATTAAAAAATGGCTCCACCAGCCTAAAAATCAAATTTTGATACCTAAGCTATTAAAAATTAACAATGCTACCCTTTAAAAATGATTAGAGATGTGTGAGCAAGTTTTTATAGAAAGCTTATTTGGACAAGAGGCAGTGGCTGAGCAAGGAGGTAAAAAAGATCTCAGTCTGTACATCTTTGTGTGTATGGGAAGGGCACGTAGGATGTGGCTCCCAAGCCCAGCAATTCCCCCTCAGTCTCTGCGTTTGGTGAGCCTGCAAGGGCAGCAATAACAGCCCTGTGCTGCAGAGACTTCATATCCTCCTCCAGCTCGGTTCTCGTGCTGTGCTCTCAGCACTGGGGTTTTGCACCTAGGAAGGGCTAATAGGTACTAATTATGATTGTAGCAGCAGCTATTTTTGCTATACTTAGTGTGGTCCCACATGCTTAGGATTCTGGAAGACAAAGGGGACAAATTGAATGATTTTGGATGTGAAATTCATTTGCAGTGCTTTAATTCCTTAATCTAAGACTAAAGAGTGCATTGGATATGCTGGCCTAAGAGTGAATATGCTCTGAGCCTCCTGGGATTTTGTCTTACGTGAACTGGCCCCAAAAATTTCAGAAAATAGTTTAAACAAGATTTTTATTTTGTCCTCCCTCTCCCCTTTTTTTTGCTTTGCAGCAGAGTAAAATACAATTTTGCTGTATTTGGCAATGTATTCTATAAACACAGGAAACTGAAGGGCATGCATAACATTATTGGAGATTTCAAAAATGCACACAGTAATGAAGAATCAAATTCTCCTCTGAAATAATTCCACTGATTTCAGTGGAATTAGGCCAGTAGGGAACTTGATCCTTTACAAACTTGTTCAAATTCTACCAAAGTTTCATGCTGAAGCACATTCACAAACAGCTAGGATGACGTAAAAATGAAAAATTTATTAATTTGATTAAAATGCTTATATACTGTGCTTTCAGTACATATCTTTTTGTTGGTTTCATAAATAATTTAATATAAATTCTTGAAAATTCATTGGTAATTTTCTAAAGGCACACAAATAAAGTAGTGCTACTTAAAGCATACAAAGAAATTAATAAAAAAATTTAAATTAATGTGTCTAATCCCAAATTAAGGCATACTTATAAAAGTATTTTGCCAGGCTAAAACTAGCCTAAGGTTTTATACTTATACACAGCTGCAGTTTTTTCTTTATCTTTCCCTTTTGTAAATTTTTTTTCCTGCAGGCTTGAGTCCAACCCTATAATACCAATAAAAATGCATTGAGGGAATCAATATACTGATTATATGACTTTTTTTAAACAAGGTTGATCTTGTGATAGCAAATTAGTTTATGTTTTACTTAACACAAAATTTTCTTTAGCCTTAACTCAGAAGCAAATTTTTCTTTTAAGACACAAGGTTTTGTTTTTAAATAATTAACAGAGAAAAATGAACTTCAAAACTGTTCAATTAATTTGATAACAATAGCTTTTGAGGTATAAGTGCAACCATTTGGTCCACTCAAGCAATTAAATTAACAATAAGTGTACAGTGTGAAATAGATTTTAGTATATATGTCTCAACCGAGGGACATGCCATCCTCACTGCGGCAGGGAAGCGCTCACACTTCCAAAGACTAACTAAATCCCAGGAATATTCAGGTTTCCTCAAAAGCCTCTGTTATGAACAATAATTTAAATTACAAGTAGCTATTAAAAAATAGCAAATTAAACCTGGAGAATCCTCCATTTACTTAGGAGGCCAAGAGCTTTTTAAAGTTTCCTTTCCTAAACCAGATTTTGTTTTTTATTTACCTTCCCCTTGTCCCCCCATAGAATTCCTATGGAATATATGCATCACAGCTACTTAAATGTTCGAAAGTGAGAGCACAAATGTCAGCTAAAGGACATTATTCAGCACGAAACATCTGCACCATGTTGTGGAATCACGGTAATACTATAAGGAATAAGCTGAGCAGAAATTCCTGTGTCTAATATTGTTACACAATTTTATGTGATAAATAGCCAGAACAAATGCTCGTCAGAATTAGGTTTTTGTTCTATCTTATTCTGCAAAACTAATTTGTGAATGACCCCAAAGATAGATGATTTGTTAATTTGCAGATGTCTCTTCACTTTCCTCTCCGTCTCTGGCTGTTTCGGGAGATTAGGCATTTACTGACTCTGTGTGCATGTATAAAATATCTCTCTCCTAGGCATTTCTCAATCACTCATCGTCCCATGTTTAAGTGCTAAATATATGTATTAGGCACACACATGCCCACCCACAAATGTGAGATACATATACATATCTGCTAGCTAGACATTCAATTAAATATGTATTGTAAAAGGCATAAGTGATTTCAAAGATTTGAAGACAACCATGATGACAGTATATATTACTGTTAAATTCACCAAGGCACATCTGCAAAACAGACTAGGGACTTATCTGTAAATCTTCTCTTAGGAAGCTGAAGGTAAACATTATTTGTTTGCCAGAACAGTGTGGAAAAAAATATCTATGATTTCGAGAAATAGTTAGTGAAACCTTTGCTAAGGGAGTAGCAGTACATTTGCTTTTTAAATGAATTCATCTCAAGCAATCAGGATTTAGTTAAATGGACTAATGCCACTGAACGTTTCAGTCTGTCATTTGGGGTGTGAACACTGGCACTCAGAGGATACCTTTTAAGCACAATACATTTATGAACTCATTTCTTTTTCCCTGAGGATTAAAAAAATAATTTTTATGCACAGTATCAGTGGCCTTCTTTAATAATTTCCTCTCTGCCGCAGCTCACCTTTAGAAAAGATGGAGATTTTAACCACATATGGTAAAAGTTTTAGCCCTGGGGGGTTTATTATAGCAATATTCCTTTTCAGTGCACTGTCCACCATAACGGGTCTTAACATTTCCTCACCAGACAGACAGGCAGAGCAGCACAAAAATGAAACAAGCTATGTTTAGCAGAATTTTTACATACCATAATCTCTTTACCATGGTCAGGCAAGGCTGGAATTTTCAGGATGATCTCTTATGGCACAAATCCATTGCAGGACAGAGCTGATTTACAGCTTAGCACCATTCTCCACTCTTCACTGAGAGTAAGTTAAATGACCCAAGAATAACATTAATATGTACTATAACTAGATAGAATGGTGGTCTAAAGGGTGGTCTAAGGCATTATCTTTCACCCAAGGAAACTCAAGCTCATATATTGCCCAGAAATACTAATAAGGGTCAAGTATCATTACTATTTTAAGAGGTTGACAATGCAGTGAGTTATGGGGTATGATAGTGAAGCAGGGCTCTTCTCCTGCAGCCCTCTTGTCTCCCCTGTGTTATGTTTTGAACAAATCTTGGCTAAATTCAGACTCATCATTTTCCTTACTCTTTCATGGCTAACCTGGTTTAAAAATACCTGCTGACAATTTTTTTTTTTTGCTTGGGTGGGCCAATATGTTTAACCTTAGCTGAGTCCCACAGTAAACTTTTTCTTCCTTTTCTCCCTTTCATTAGGGAAGTAATTTAGAACTAAAAAAAAAACAACACCAAAACAACCTGGAAGAAACTGAAGTGCAATTTTAAAATCAGGTTAGGAGGGGCACTAAAATATTTCCCCAGTAAAAAGAAAGGTCTGACAAAACAGTAAATAGAAAAGTAAGATGTTGAAATTATTTTAAGACAGATGCCTTTTTAAACTGTATTAAGAACACCTATCATGGAGCCTGATTCCAGCAGTTCCTCACACAGGAGGTATTTTATCTTCACAACATCTGGCACTGTCAAGGAGGTACAGTTGTAGACCTTACCAGATGCAGACACTCCATACATAAAAGTACACTAACAAATCATACCATTAATAGCAGCACAACACAAGTGTTTCTTATACATCCATGAAGAGAACTATTCCATGGTTATGGGAAAGCTTAAAGGAAAAAAAAAGCCACAAAAAACCCCAAGAACCCTGAACAGAAATTTCTTGTAATTCTTAAAACATAAAAATAACTCAGAGAGCTTTATTTTCAGCTATTTTAATAGATGACTGACAAGAAGGCTTTTTTCTTCAGGGTGAAAAACTCCTTGTCCCATAAATCTGTGTGGTTGACATATCTAGGTAAATTTGTATCCTTGCTCAAAGGGATCACTGGTTTTATTCTCTATGGATTTTTCACTCACTCTGTTGTGGAAAGTGAGTTGAGGCAGAGAAAAAATTGCTTGATATTTGAAGGAAGGTTTACATTATTTTATATCATCCACACCGCTCTGTTGTCACTTGGTTTCTTTTATGAACTGTTTAAAACATGATAGTATACTACATAAACCTTGCCCATTTTTGAATATGGAGTTTGTTCCACACCCTGAAGGTCTTGAGCTCAATATTCCTCTCACGTTCTTTTCTGTTAATTGGACATAACTACATTAATCCCCAAATAAAACATGAAGGCATTTGGAAGATATATATTTATATAAAACACATGCTATGTTTCCTACTTTAATATTTTGTTTATTTATTTATTTTTCAGTCAAGGTGTCTCTGATAGTCTCTAATATAAATGAGCAGTATCTGTGGTTTAAGAAAGACGCCCTTGTTAGCAAACCTGAGCATCAGTGGCATTAAGGTAATTGCCAAAACCCAAGGATTTAGTTTGCATATGCATCTCTTGATCCTTCCCCTTTATATTTCACCATCAGGGATCAATAACCCATAGGACTCATCAGTAGAGTGAATGGGACGTACAAGAGAGGCAGAACTTCTTTTTCTGATCTCTTTTTCCTCTGGCAAATAAAGTCCCCACCGTTTTATTAAATGGTTAAGTAAATAAATAGGTCTCAGCAAAATAATCTTTTAAGATCAAAGCGCTGCTCCATGTTTTGTACAATATTATCATAACAAACTGCACAGAACAGCAGCGAGCTGCAGTCCCAGTGAATTATTTTAGTATATATGATACCATTCTTCTCAAAGCTGGAGTCATAACATGTTGTCAGGACTGTGTTTTCTATTTCTGCAGCACGCTTTAAAATTTAATTTTCTCCAAAACACGCAGTGCTTCTTGGAACTGAAGTGATTTCAGGAGCCTGTGCTGTGTTATGACAGCGGTGATGGTGGTGGTGCACGCTTGGCAGAGGGATTAGATATGGGTCAAATGTTTAACCATCTGGATTTGCCATGAGCTAAACCTTATTTTTGATACCTCTGTTGAGACTAAGAGGAAAGCGATTCCTCCTTCGCCCTTCCCAAACTTTCCCTTCCCCTCGGCGGGCTGGCGCGGCCGTGGAGCCGCACTTCTCCTACCACCCTGTGGCAATCGCATGCCATGACACACGCCAGCCCAGCCCGGGCTGCTGGCAGCGAGCTGCAGCCATCGACAGAGTTATTTGTCTTCTGGTGTTTAATTCTAGAACAATTAACTTATTTTCCTTGTTCTTTTTTTTTTTTTTTTTCCCCCCCAATACAAATAATACTCGCGTAGGTGCAGAGTGATAAAATGAAGTAAATCTGTAAAAGAGATTACTACTGCTAAACGCTTTTGGATGTGTAACTCAAACTGTATAAAAATAACTCTTAAATGCTGGAAGGGATAGACTCTGGTTCTGTGTCTGAGCTATTATAGATCTTAAAGAAAATATCTGGGCAGTATTTTAGGCACATCTATTTGCTTGCTTAGCGTATCAGGAGGTGATGAATGCAAGAAGTTATCTTGATCAAAAAGAGAAAGGTTAATACAATTAAAATTTTCTCACTGCATGCACATTTCACAAATTCCCTGCATTTTATAAGTAGCAGATGGCGTTCAAACAAATCAAGAAGCTGAAGCTAAAAAAACCACCCTGATGGAGAAACTCATATATTTCTTCAAACGATAAGATGAACTGCAGATGTTTGTTGAAGAGTACTGCTGACGCAGGCGACCTAAGAAGCAAAGGCTTAAAAAGAAGAGTCCAGTTGTGTTTAGCACTGGCCGACCACTCTAGCTGTCAGTGCATGATTTATGAAGCTTGCTTGCTAGATTTTATGTCCACAGAGAAATTTGGATTAAAAAAAGCCCGAGCGGTTATCTACGCTAACAAGGAACGTGGCAAACCCTGGCTGCAGCATACCTTACACCCAGTTTGCAAGTTTAGCTCTTCTGGACAGACAAAGATATTTAAGCAGCATAACTCACTTCCGTCAATCTTTCAGAGTTTTGACCAACGTGCTTTCATGCTTCTGCATTTCGTCCACATGGTTCTTGGTAGTGCTGCTGGAATACTGTGCTTATCTGACACCTGCAGTTAAATTAATCCCAAGTTAAGCCTGACAAAGTCACTAAAAGGAAAACAGTTGTCTGTTTAAGAACTTGGGAATCGGACACAAAACCAGCTGCTTGATACGTGCTGAAAAATCATTAGCAAGCACTTAAAAATTAATTTCAAGATTATGCTTGATAATGTTTACAAAACCTACAATTAACTCAGTGTTTTACTGGGACAAAGTCGCACCCTTATGTGTCAGTGTTTCCACACAGAAAATCACATGTTCTTAGGACTTGTTGCAACTTGGCTGTAAATATTTACTTTAGACAGTAGTTTAGTAGTACACAAGGTTACAGCCCAAAAGCAAATATTTCATACCAAGTCTCAAATATATGGATTTTCCCATTTGTAAATGATTCAGGCAGCCTTTCCCCTCCCTTAGAACTGCTAACTCAATCTATAAACATAAATACAGCATTTCAGAGGAGAAAGGATACAAATCACACATCAGTACAGTAGTCCTCAGGGAGTTTATTGTGGGGTAATTGGACCAAACAAGGGCCAACTTCTGGCCTGATTTACAGTCTCAACAAATCTGTTGACATCATCAGAGGTCCTAGGCAAGGAAGAATTTGGCTTTGAGGGGTGGGAAAGACTTCTAAATTATTCCAGCTTAGCCTCCCTAGGCTAACTCCTGCTCAGAAGGGGCACCATTATAAATGTGATTTGCAAGCAACTCAACTTGCTGGATGTGCATGGGTGTAACTCAGAGCAAGGCTTTGCCTCCCCAGCAATGCTTACTCATCAGTTCTGAATTTGGCTTCTCCAAACAATTATAACCCTCCACAGACATTGCATAACATCACTGAGCATGTGTGGTTTTCTTATATAATTCCTGGTTGCAAAGCAGAGCTCCAGGCTAGAAGCCAAGTCACACAGGGCATGAGCAGCTTCAGAAATAACCACCATTCAGGTTTGTTTACTGCAAGGAGCTCTCGAAGGAAACCATCAAATTAAGGAAAATAAAGTAAGTAACCAGCTTGTGCTGGTGCAGTTTTGTTATATCTTTCCTAGGATTGTCATCTTCCTGTAGGCTTGGGAAAAGGGTGTGGGGACAGGTTGGTGTGGCTGCAGGGATGTGGCTGCAGCAGCAGAGATGAGGGGCACCAGCATGCCCATGCAACACTGAAAAGGCATTTTGTAAGGTTTGCACAGGAATTTTGGGCTGTCAATGAACATTTACTCAGCTACAGCTGGAACTGGAAGTGACCCAGAGTAAGTGTCTCACAGGCCATGGCAAATTGCTTGGAGATTTCAGTGCATGTGACCATGTAATTATATCATATATATCTTCTAAATCACTGGTTTTGTGGTCCCAGAATGGTTACCACTGACTAAAGGGCAGCAGTGTCTTCATCTCAGGGTTGATATGAGGTAACAAGGGGCATAAAGTCTCTATTTCAGATTTCATGTGGGTCAATGTCTCTGAACTGGCAGATAGAATTTTTCTCATTTATTTTTGCGCCTTAGTGGGCCGTAATGTTTCTTCCAGTAGTTGCTCTGCTTCTGTGATTTTCACTGAATTTACAGTGGAGACAAACACTGGCAGTTCAGTCTGAGTCAGTGGTAGTGGTTCTGCCAGCCATGGAGTTTATGAATGTGCCTCATGACTCAGTTTTCTGCAGTTCTTGAGCAGTGTGCAATCAGAAATAAAAGAGATGTGTACAGGGTAGTTATGGTTATTGTCAAACACAGGAAATATTCGCAAACATGTCTTAAAATCTCAAGGAAGGTGCCTGGATCTATCCTGTGGGTGGGCTGTGTCTGTCTGTCTGTCTGTAACCACTGTGCAAGAGGACAGGTTTGTACTGATCTTTGGATGCTCTGGGAACCATTGGGTGCTGGGCTGGCTGCAGAGAATTAAATCTGGTGTGCAATGGGACTCTCCTACCTGCTTTATGATAGATTTCATATCCAGTTATGTGCCAAAGTTAATTCAAAAAGATGCTGCAAAGGACAGGATTGGAATCTCTGCCCTGTGCACTTAACATTGTTGCCTGCCTGGAGATGCTTTAGTGTGTCCATTTGGGAAAATCTTTCTGCCTCATCCTCCACCTCCTCAGGGCAAAAGATTTCTTCTAGTTTTCTGTTTGCATAGGACTTCAGAAAAAAGGGACACTGCTCCAGTTAGAAGAAGAGCCCTCAGTTTTCCCAAGGATATGGGTGATGTTATTGCCAGGGCATACAGTGTCACCAGACAGGTATAAAACTCACCTCCAGGGAATGCAAAATATGCAAAATTGACTTAGATACAGCTACAGCTTCCAGCACACTTTCCCCTTGCCTTCTTTCTTGCTGGAGGATGCTATGCCAAGCTGCTCTCCTGCCTGAGACAGTGTGAGCACTTGTCTTCCACTCACTTCTGTGGGACATGCACAAGGCAGAATCTGACTTTACAAGCTCTTACCATCCTTGGTAATGTCATTCCTTTGATAAGGCACAATATTATATACCTTTCTGCATTTCACATGTCATTAGATCTTTGATCATGAAAAGTCATAAATATAAATAAAGTATTATACTCTCCCAGCAAGCAGCAAAAGCATCTGTTTAGTCCCTGAAAGTGCTTGCAGAACAAACAGTGCTGTGAAATCATTGTTGGCAATGCCTGTGTTATTCTTGCTCCTGATAAATGCACTATTGAAATAAACCAGCTCTCTCAGCATTAATGATCATTTGATTAAAGAAAACTTTCTAGTTAACATTTTGTAACAATGTAATAAGTAACTTTCAATTAAATTTTTCTATATGTGGGGAAAATGTGTAATGAATAAATCAGTAAAGACCACATAATGGAAGCCTATTAGCAGGGTGAATATATTCTTGTAACTCAAATTTCTATACCACTTTAGTATTATCTTCTATCAGAAGAGAAGGTACAATTACCAATTTTATCTTATCTTAGACTTATTATTAAAGAGTAGTAAAGGAAACTTCATTCCAGAAGCTATAATGTGATTTTTGATTAATGGTGGGGTTTTTATGTGACAAGAATATTTCTCCTAGGCAAAGCAGGCACTTGTATCTTTGCCTGAACTGACTTGTTTCTGGCAGGCTTTTCACTCACAGAAAGTTTTGCTTCTCTGTAGACACATGTATTTTTCTGTATGTATAGCAGATTCGGGTGTACAGGATCTAATGCAATCTGAACATAATCTATGCTACATGAAAGGAATTAAGCCTTTACTTCACATTTTAATCCATTTAACAAGACTCACTAAGCAATAAACACCTTCCACTTTACCTTATGAAATGTCAAAGTTGTAAAGTGAAAGGTTACAAATATGAGCAAAATTCATCATCACTGGAAGTGTTGCAAGGAGGTCTCACACTTGCAGGTGGGTGCAATGGTTGTGGTTACTGGAAGCCACATGTAAATAATGATGGCCAATGGGGTGTCCAAGAAATTATTTGAAATACATGGAAAAGGGAATCCATTCAACATTTGTGACTACTTTACTACTCTCATTTAGATTTGTTTTTCCTAGATTCTCCTTAGTTTCAAATACCATAAATGTTACTTTGATTTCACTTGCAGTATCTATTTTTTCCCCTGCTCTTGCATTTTCTTTCATATAAATACACATAAATAAATTTATATACATGCATAGATATAAGTGCTTGTGTCAATTGTCCTGGTTTCATCTGAGATAAAGTTAATTTTCTTCCTAGTAGCTAGTATAGGGGTTTAGTACAAGATTTAGTACGAGAACAATACTGATGATACACTGATGTTTCTTTGCTGAGTAGTGTTTGTACCAAGTTATTCTCTCCTCCATCCTGCTGTGTGATGCTTAGTTGCTGGCTGGGGTTAAACCACATTAATATGTAAATATACACTCATATATTTATTTATTTGTGCATATGGGCAGGTATTTAGGTGATAACTCCAGGCTGGCTTATGTCTGACAAGTCCACCAATAAACTGGCACTGATTGGCATATTCTTCACTTCTCTTCCAATTTCTTAAAGTCTATTGCCAATATAAATTTCATAGGTCATTGAAAATGCATAGGGTCCTGGTGCACGGTGCTGCTGTATTGAATAGAAGGTTTGCTTCAAATTCTATACAATTCAGTGGGCATTATTCCAGGGAAAATAAGTGTTTGTGTCAGATGAGGTATACATTCAATTTAAATTGTGCAAAATGGGTGTTTTTACTGTTCCCTTCAAATGCCAACAGGTTGCTTTGGAGTGGGACTTCTGAACAGTTTTAACAATCTGTTTTTTCCCCTTCCCTTGAAAATACAGAAGCAATCAGTCATGTTCACACTCTTCATTCAATAAATGCTGGAAGAGTCAAAACCATGAAGCCTGCACAACCAAATGTCTGTTTCTGCCAAACTGTATGGAAGCAATATCTTTTCGGGTTGTACCCAAATTGGCTAAGTGAGCATGGCCAGCAGTGTTTCAACATCTGTGTTACTGCACATAAACCCTCTGGTGATTCACTGGCTGCTCCTGCTGCCTTCTCCACGGTATCTGTAAATATGCACAACATATGAAACACCTCTGTAAAGGCTCTTTCAGCTTGGAGGCCTTCTTCTGCCACAAAAACACCCCTGCTGATGATTCAGGTACAAATGGGCCACCAGTATATTTTCCAGGGCAAGCACAGGACTTATGAACTCCATTCAAGTTTGCAGCAGCACTGAGGACCCAGTGCAGATTTATCTATTCCCTTCAAAACTAGAAGAAAAAAAATGGGCCGTTCAATTAACCTCACATTAGTACAAGAAAGATGATGGCATAATTTTAAGTGTGTATTATCTTGCATGAAATATAATGCCTGTGCAGAATGATTTCCAGTTTCCCCTGCTTCTAATCTCTGAACAAATACAAACAAAAAACAGTAGCAGGTCAGAGCCCCCATAATTTATTCATTTTCCCTTCGACTGAAATATTTTACAGTCCTCCATTTATTTGCAATTTTTTGTTCTAAAGCAGAAATCCCCTCGAGATCTGGCATCTTGTTTGCAAGAGCGTCTGCAGGGAAAACAAGGCTGATGGCAGGTGCGAGAACAAAAAGGCTAAAATGAAATGGGATATGACATCTTCAGTTGTTGCATGGATGTCTGCAAACAGATTTAACGAGAGGCACTGGTTTTTACTGCAAAACCTCACAAATGGTTTTCCATCATGCAGAGCTTGCTCCTGTGTCCCTGCTGCGTTGGCCCCTGTTTTTCTCCTGTTTTTCTGCCCTTTGGTGTCTGCCTCTGCCCCACGCCAGGCTGGTGGCTCTGCCCTGCTGGTGATCCAAGCTGATGAACTGTGATTCTGAGCAATACCCAGAGAAGATAGGTATCCCCTCAGTCACAGGCATGAATTACACAGAGGGCAGGCCTTTTCTCATCTCAGGGTTTCATGGGGCAAGGGGAGCAGTGATTATGATCTTTTAATTAACATTGCATTTAACATAGCATGGAACAAAGGTGTTTGTTCTGGGGTTGGCGAAATAGACTCTGAAACAAACCTGAGATAATGGAACTTTTAGGCTTGGAGTTTGGGAGGAAGGCACATCCAGTGGGGTCATATTGTCCAAAGTCCCTGCACAGGGGGTTGCAACACAAAGGAAGGGGTTTAGACACTGGTAACAAATGCTACTGAGCTTCACTGCTCATCTGGCAGCTCAGGAGCCAGACCCTCCCTTGCCATCTGCAATTTCACAGAAAATCTTTGCCAAAAGAATAATCTTAAAAAAATGAGGACCCACAACCCCTTGCATCTTTCCAATATCTTATGCTGCTCTTACCTTCATTAATGTTCAAATTTTCAACAAACTATGGGATGGATATGAATCCTGAGGTTTCTTATGCTCTGTTTTGAGGCATTGTTAGTGTGAATTGATGACTCTGGTAATGGTGGGCATGGTCCAGCCAGGTTATTTAGTCATTTCACTGAATTAAAACTTGAAACTGTTCCTGTCATATTAGGCAAAATGCAGATTATGGGGACATTCCTCACACAGGTAAGGCTTGTTCATGTTGCTTAGGAAATGATGCTTATGCTTTTCTTTTCTTCCTTTCCACCTTTATCTCAACACAGCCCTTATTCCACCAGGACTTCTGATGGGGCTTCCCATTGTGTCAGGTGCTGTGTTCAGAGACCGATTCCACAAGTGCAAATATCTATGCAGGATTTGGGACTTTCATCACTACCTGGGCAAAAGCAGTGTCCAGTTGAAAAAAAAAAGAAAATGCCTTTAATGAGGTGAGAAAAATAAAAGCTGAAGGGTTCTGCAGTCCCTTGGTTGAGGCTGTACCTCTTCCATGTGTGCACCGAACCTCACACACCTGTAGCAGAAAAACCCTGCAACAGGGTGGCAGAAAAACCCTACAACAGCCAAAAGTAATAACATGGGATTTCAGAATAAACTGCAAAGGCAGAACAAACCATAAGGCCTGTGAACTATTACACTGGGTGTGATCCTCCTCTAACTTACAACTGGTGTAAATCAGTTTACAATTGATGTAGGACTGATACAGACCTGATGTTGCATAGATTAAACCCCTATTGAAATCAATGAAGTTAGGCAGGTATAAAACTCGAGGCAAAGGAGTGGAGAACTAATCTGATTATCTCAGAGTTATGAAAACACCATTTATTTTCAGAATTGACATACTTTGTGGTTTCTGCTGCTCGGCTCTCCAAACATTCCCTTACACTGAAAGCACCCTCGAAAACTTTAAAGATTTATTGCACAGCCCTCAGTTTGGGTAGGTAATTAATTGTGATGACTATTTATTTTGGAGCTGCTTTTGTGTATTTTTGGAGGAAGAAGGAAGTTTGCTGCCAGGCAAGAAGGAATCTTTGTTTTGCTTCTTATAATTTGTGGCTATGTCAGTGGCTGACTCATGAAGTTATAGGAATAGCTGCAATTGCTTTTTTCCTTTGTGAAAATGAACCGAGAATTTCCTAGTCCTCAGGTTTTTGTTTTGTTTTTTTTTTTTTTTTTTTTGCCTCCCAAGACTTTGGCATCTGTTGCTGTCAGATAATTTGTGGCAATGCCCACTTGACCCTTGGTTCATAGGTCGTCAGAATCTATATGAAGGGGGTTATTCTCTGCTATTGTTGAGCAAGGGATTTACATCCTAACTCGTATTAATGCTTGTAAATCTCTCATGCATCATTGACAAGAGGAGGCCTAAATTACAATCATATTTGCTTATGAATACTACCAGACCCCTGACACAATCCAAACAGCATGGAAATGGAATATTTGAGGAAGATGAAGTTTCAAGTGAAGTCTAACAGGAATCTGAACCCGCAACCCTTGCAGGAGTGCAACTAGTTAGATACTTAGAAATACATTATTAATTGTTTTAAAAGAAGCAAAATGTTTAGGAGAGGTATTGCAGCCTTGTGGCAACTGAGGCACACAGCTGCCTGAGCAGTGAGGGTGAACAGAGGGAGCTGCAGCAAGCCCTGGACCAGCTGGAATCAGGCAGGGAGCTCTGAGAGGAACTCATCAGCACAGGCACTTAAACTGTTGTTGATATGGCTTAAGAAAAAGAGCAATGTGAAATCAAATACATTTATAAACACTGCAAGCAGGCATGTTGGAGTCCACTCTCTAAGATCTATTTTTTATTGTAACCATCTCCATCTTGGTGTCAGGTATCTGAAGTAAACCAGATATTTATTTTGAAAATCATAGGAAAAGCTCCTTTTTTTAAACTAACGCTTTCAAGAATGTCACCGGCAATCAATATTCCTTTGAGGAGAAATCCTTGAGTAAGATGTGCATTTCCTCAAACACGAACAAATCCTGTGATGAATTCTGTGTGCCCTGCCTTTATTCAGTTATCATTAAATCCAAACTCCTCTTGAATCTTTAGAGTCTGTATTGGTGAAGGAGTTCAACATTTAGCTAACAAATTGATTTTGTGTGATTCAATCACCTTAAATACAGAAGAGTTCTTGGTAACCATAGAAAAATTATCTCAACACATGACACTTCAGAATTCAATCTAAAGTCTAAATAGTTTTGCTAATTCTGATAATAATATATACTTGTCAAAAGTAAAAATCAAAGACAGTGCAGTCAGTTAATCTGCAATTAAAAACAGTGTATGCTTGCATATTCAATGATAAAATTAAGATATCTAATGACTGAACAAATCAGAACTCCCAATTTTATCTCTGATTTTACCTTGTCAGAACTTTTTATTGGTTTTTTTTCACCCTGTGGGAGCACACTTACATATAGTCTACACTTCCCTAGATACAACATCAAGGACATTTTCCTCGGGTTGCTAAACTGAGGGACTGAGGGCCTGAAGGAGAAGCCTCTACTCATGCAATGGGTCCCTGTGACTCACAGGAGCTGGAGCTGCTGCACCAGTCCATTCTCTGTCACTGCATTCACTGCCACAAACGTTACAAATTCAAAAACGGAAAAATTTCAATAAGTTTTTCTTTCTGGAAGCAGAGGTCCATTACTTTTAAAAAATCCTTCACAGCAGTTTTCTCATGTGCCTAAAAGATATTTTTCATTATTATTGAAGAAGCTGAAATATTATATTAAAAATAATTATTTACAATTATCAGTTATTTATTAACAATTTCTTTAATTTCTTAGATATTCATGAATATTTGCTGAGAAAGTTTTTGACAGCTTGGTGTCCTTTAACTTTGGACCTATTTGTTTCAGTTCAGATGTTCAGTAACTGATGATAATGTTATAAACATCATAGATGTTTCAAAGAAAAAACAGATGCATCTTTCTATGTGAGGAGCAAACCAGTTCCCACACTGGTTATCTCATCTAATTCTTAATAAATGATGAACATATGATAAATTTTATGTTACTTATAGGGTGAGAGATGTATGTGCATATACATAATATATCCTATATCACAGATACATTATTAAGCCATAATCACAAAAAAAGGATATTAAAGAAACACTTATAAATTAAGTGCTGTCAAAGATGTGTATGTGGGTTTAAGGCTGTCCATTTTACAGATATTATGTCTCATCATTTAAACTCCAAGTTAAATATCAGAACAAATCACTCTTTTGCAGGAAATAATAGAAAAACAAAGAAATGTAACTTAAGCACAATTCAATTAGATGCAAGGGAATTGAGCACCTCAATTCTTAATGAAATTAATGATCTTTTATAATCACAAATGGCCAGACCTTAATTTTACTTGCTATTTAAAAGATGACACCTAGAGTAAAGTCATGTCCCATAAACCATTAAGTGTCTCTGGGATTCAGGAAAGACTGTCCCTGCCTGGATTAGTAAGAGTGTCTTGGCACACCTTTAATACTTCCAATACCAAGACAGCTCAATTATGACTGCAAGATTTTGATTAAAAGGTAAGTGGAGCATCCCAATGCCAAATGAGATCAAGCAAAGGGCACTCATTAGCTTCTGTGGAATATGGCATCTGCCTGAAAGTCTCATCAACAGCCATTGTCAAATGCAGCTACTTTGCATTTTTACAAACCTGGATATAAATAAGTCCAAAATAGCAGAGGAGTGATTTTTAAAATTATGTTAACCTTAGTTAAATATTAAACCAGTTTTTCCTTATGTCTAAGCAAAACCTACATCTCCCTGCAATCCCTTTACCTTCTGTTAACAATCTGTAGAATATCTTATTTTACTCCTTTCCCCAGATATCTTTTATCAATTTTATGCCTATTGTCTCACTCATTTCAGGGCTTATCAGAAAGAATTTGACATAATACATTTTAATAAACTGTTAGAATTTTCTTCAAAACAGAAATCTTTCCACCAGCAGCTGAGTTAGGATTGACTTCCAAAAAAATTACTCTCACAATAAAAGAGATAAGCTTTCACTATCTGAGAAATATCTGAGAAATAATAGTGTGAGAAAGTTAATAAGTTGGGAAAGTCACCCCAAATTTTAGTTACTGAAGTTGGGAGGACAGGGTTTCTTGTGCAACATAGGATTGCACCAAAGGAAGAGGTCAAGTGTCTTGGGACTTTGGTTTCACCCAAATAAGTATAGACTGACTCATGGCATTGACTTCAAGCTTGTACAAATGGATGTAAAATGAAAAAAATAATGAAGCAATATTAGAAATGTCAGTCTATCAGAGCCTGAACAATAGCAGGATTTCGGCAAAACTTCCCCCCTATTTTGCAAACCCTGTAAGCTTTCTGAGCTGAGCAATAATGACTATTTCTTCGTATCCCCTCATTATAACTTTCCTACAAATAGTTCTTGACAGTAGAGTCATTATCCCAAAGTTCTAGAATACAAAAATTTTATACATGGAGACACTTTTGTTCTTTCTGTGAGACCCTCACATTACCAGATGGTAAATTACTGCATTTTTCCTCCTGAAGGGCTGGGAAGATATAGCCCATACTAACTTAATCTGAGCTTGATGAAGTGGTTTGTATTTGAGATAACAAGATTAGATTATCACAGTTTATTAGTTTAAAGTCTTTCTGACAGAGCCTTGTGTTACCTGATATTAAACCATGAATCATCTCTGCGTGCACTCCACGGGCCAAGTCCTCCCCTGGCATAAAATGACACAACTCCACTGATGTCCTCCCTCAGAGCTGCCCTGGCCAAGCCCAGCTGAGGATCTGGCCCTTCTCACACAATATTTTATTGAAACATCAGCCTTTAGAGAGCTCACTAGTCTGATCTCCCTCACCAGTCCAGGTTAGCCATGCCCTGGGGGCAGCCATGGTAATCTCCTTTCAATCTGTACTTCTGGAGTGGAATTGTTTGGAAGTAATTCTTTCAGCTGCACACCTCGCTTTTGGGACCTTTGCCAAGAGGCTTCTTGCTCTGTTTTGAAATAAAGACTCACATCTCTACTGAGATTTTGGCTCTATTCCCTGTTGCAGAATTTTCAGTAAGTTATTAGGTGCATCATTACCCCATTTCATTTCCTGGCTGTTCTGACTACCACCCTCCTACTTCTACACTGAAGCCACCAAGATCTTTTCCTCAGCCTGAGTACCTGATCCAAATCCCGCTGAATTCCATTCAAAGTTTCTCAGCAAACTCCATCAGACTCCTAGGAGAAAATAAAGAAAGATATCTAAAAGTTTCTGATCATTAAATCTCTTATGCCACAGGTTGAGATGCTGGAGTGGAGCACAGACAAGCAACAGGGAGATGAGATTTTCATCACTGCAATGTCTTCTACAGGTTTTCCTTTGCCTCTGTACCTGCAGGAAGAAAATCTCTTGGCAAGCATCGGGTTATGGACTTTGTTTCCATTTGGACCATTCTGCTTCCTGCTGAAAATGAGCAACTGACTGCACTGGAAACTTTCTGCAATTTGCTCAGGTTCATAATTTTCAAGGAGAGAGAAGATTTTAAAGATGTGAAATAACTATTTGTGGGTCTCTAAGTTTACTTGAGTGTCTGAAGTTATTCCATAATATACCAGTGGGGTATCATGCTGATTCATATTTCTGCATTCTCTGTGTTCAGTCTCATAGAGTGCCTTGTTAGGAGCAAGAGCAGGAGAAAGGACAAGCATTCAGACAGGTTTCCCTGAATAATGCTCATGGTTCATCCTTTGGATTCAAGCAGTTGGCTTAAAAAAAAATAGGTTTTTTAGAGAGAAGGAAAAACTGAATGCAGCGGGAGTGTCTTCCATACATACTCCTGAAGGCCGATAAAATCTAATCTTCTTGAACACAAAAAAACCAAATAGTAGGAGATCCCTCCTTTGCCTATGCTTCCAGCCCACATCTTGAACTCTGGTAAATAATCTCACTTTCTCTTTCTGGACTTCTGCCCCATGTCTGCATGTCCTCTGCTTCTCCCTCCTCGCTTCAGCAGATATTCCTCAATGGCCAGGCAGTTGCCTGTGCTGTTTGGGTGATGACATGTTTCTTGGCTCTGATTTGGAGACTGCTACAGTTTCATAAGTGACTGTAAGTGCTTCTTTTCAGCTCTCTGGAATGAGGGGCAGTTGTTACACCTTGGGCCTCAAATACATTTTGTCCAGCCAAGACCAACTTCTTCATCACCTCATTGAGCCAGCACTGCTCCTGCACACTCTGTTGGCTTGTCCTCCAACATCCTTCTGAGTCTGCTGCTTTCCTCTTCTCCCATTGCTCTGATACCTCCTTCATCTCAAACAGACACAAAAATGTTCATGAACAACTGAAATCCCCTTTAATGCTTGCTTTTCCTTCAGGTCCTAAAACCTGACTGTATTTTGGATAGAGATTGCTGTTGTTTCAGCTCTTTGGTTCCATGCTACTGCTTGTATTATAATTTTACAATAATAATACAATTTTAACTCCCAGAAACCTGCCTGATTGTTTTTTTCTGTTTCTTTGCTCATACAGACTAACAGCTTGGATGCCTGCTGGATTCTGAGCAACAGAACCTGCCCCGTGTGACACCCAGTGTTTTCTCAGAAGTTATTCTCCTCACTGTTAGTGGTCTTCAATAGAAAACCTCTCAAAACAAAAGTAGGCAAAAAATGCACCCATCAGAAATTGTGTGTGTTTGGTCCTGGAGCAGAAGATCAGGAACAAAAGTTGGTTGAGCTTTTTACCTCTGACTTGACAGGGAAAAATTAGAGGGCATATCAGAGAAAGCAGAGATTAATGAAGGATTCCTAGAACAGTAGAGGACTTTAGAAACTCTTTTTAGGGGAACAGCACTAGTTCTTAAAAGAAAGGAATGGCTCTGCTGCCAAGTGTTTCAGAGCATTAATTATCCATTTTTGCCAAGAGTTTGGAAACAGAACCATGGAACAGTTTGGGTTGGAGAGACCTTTAAAGGTCATGTAGTCCAAGCCCCCCACTGTAAGCAGAGACATCTGTAATTCCAACAGGTTGTTCAGACTCCTGTCCAAATTCTCCCTTAACATTTCCAGGGATGAGGCTTCTGCCACTGCCAGAGACTCAGCTCTGGTAAATCACTTGGGAATCCTCTCACTCGCCTCAGCTCCTATCCAGACCAGATCTCAACAGAGATTTTAAAAGATTTCTTCAGAAAAGCATCAGAAACAGTTTCAATTCAGTGCTGGGAAATGAGACACTCGGCACTAACAGATTTAATATTCATCTTGTCACATACTAGGTTGCCCTACTGATCTTTGAGCTGCTCACACAAAAAGCATCCTATCGAGTTTCTGCTGAAATATCTTGAATGCTCAGCAGCACAACCATGCAGAGGAATATACATAACAGGAAATTATTTTTTCTCCAAAATTTTGATGCACTGTTTACAGATAAAATGGCAAAATACAGTAAATATATACCTATGCACATTCGATTGTATACTTATAAAAATATTCATCTTATAAACACTTTATTTGAAATTTCTGATTATTAAAACATAAATTAAATTTTGTTATCTATGTGTACTCAACTTTGTTAGAAATGCTATTAAAGCTTCAGGCTGTTTAAACAATAATACTCTGGATATCTAAAAAGCCTTCCAGGCTTCATGAGGGCTTTTTTCAGGCTCTTCATAGACATTAATTAAAGCTGTGAGAAACTCTGGGTTCTTGGTACTATTTACACCTGTTTAATACTGCCTCACGTGCTACATCTTAGGTCAAACAGCAAATCAGTAACAAAACCAGTGTCAGAACTGGAGTATCAGAACTCCTGAGACCTGCCAGAGCTATTGGACATTGTCTTCCACCAGACTACACTATCAGTTATAGAAAATAACTTTTGATTGCTCAGAGAACCATCCGAGTACAGTTACTATTAACACTTATCACAAAAAGCTGTGTAAGCAGACTGAAGGAAACTCCCCCCAAACTTGTAAATGTGCTATTGACAGGCAATTTCATTAAATCTGGTTTCACTTTATTTGGGTTATATATTCCATTTCATAAAAACCTTATCGTAAAGATCTAAATCTGTGAAGAAAGACATTAAGCAATTCTTTATTATCTCTGCTGGTCCATTAAAATAAATCTCATCTATCCCTTCCCCTATTATTTCAGGGAGTGCAAGGGCTGATGTATTTTGGCATAATTGCTTTGGCATCCCAGGTTTGTTCTGTCACTGCTGTTGTGCAAGTGCATTTGAAGGAGTAATCATCTTTTTTCTGTATGGCCCATCACCATGGTGTATAAGCAATATACAGGCTGCAGATTTTGTAATAGGTAAAGTTTTCAAAAATTTTATTGGCAATTTTTTTGATAAAGACACATGTCAGACTGCACCCAGCTTATTCATACACTGTAAGGAGTTCTCTGGCTTCCTAATTTATTAACAATGGTCATTTGTTACACTGACAACTTAGAAAAACAGATCACTCAGAAGTCATGATGGGGTAATTCTGCTTCTTGGAGCCTCTGCAATGAATCACCATTTTCCCTCCCTCCCTTGACCTAATTTCAAAATCATATACCTGTGTAAAATATTGTGATGAGAATTGTGTCTAATTATCTTCTAAATTTTTCTTTTAATTGCTAGAAGGATACCCATTCTTGAATAAGGGAGGTATTAATGATGTAATAGTGTTAGAGAGTCCTTGAAATCTAGATTAATTATTAGTTGTGTGGACTTCTGAGAGTTTTTGATGTATTCATTTGCATTCACAAAGATGGCTTTTTAATTAAAGAGAGTTTTTGAACTTATACAAATGAGCCTTTTGCACATGTCCCCAGAAACGTGGAAAGTGTTAAAAGTGAGAAGAATCGAAATTTTCCTGAAACATTACCTCCCGCTGCAAACACTGAATGGCCAAAAGCATTTGAAACTCCAGACCTCATGTCAGCAGCTCCAGCAGATCTCGAAGACCAAGCAGAATTATAAAAGCCTGAGCTTGTTTCAAATACCACAGAAATGGTTCTGTACAAAAGAACAATGTCAGAATATCTGATTTCCATTTCAGCTTCCACCGCAGCATATGTTTCTACCTTTACCTGCATGCTTATTTTTTCCTCTTTAGAAATTAGATCCTCTTTCCCAAGGACTCCAATGTTAAATGTTTCCTCATTGTAACTCTTATGATCCCTTGTTGCCACCTCAGACTTCTGGTTTTTCTTTCTTTTTCTTTGTTCGAGATCAAGAGAACAAACCGAAAGCTCTGAGTCTCCAGGTCTGTTTCACAGATTTATAAATGGTACCATATTTCCTGTATTACAGCCATTCAGTTCTTAATGCAGCCTAACATCTAATTTACAATTTTGACTGTTGCTACGTATTGAATTTGAGCAGATGTCTTTACTGAGCTGTCCATAGTGATGCCTAAATCATTTTCCGAGAAGTTCACAGCAAATTTGGATTCCAGAGAAGTGAATACATAGTTTAATTTGTACCTTTTAAAGTAAATTATTTTGTAAAGAAGTGGATCTCATGTTACAGAATACTGTCTGATTTCCTCATTTTTGTGAGATATACCCAGAGCCACTCATTCACCTCTGCCAAGGCTGGCTGCCTAATTTCAGTTTTCAGCATGAGCATAATACCAGCCCCTTATCACAATTGTGGTTCTAGTCCAGAACTGGGACTTTAAACCTCCTCCACGGTCCTGTCTCTTCCACAGTTCCCACTCACACACAAAACTGCAATCCAGACTTACAGGTGTCCTTATTTTGGTCTTGTGATGACTTTTTAAATCTGTATCACGAATATCCACTGATCTTCCCACATCTCCTCTTGTTTAAGTCTTTGTAAGGGGGAATAAAACAGATTTATTTGAATCTATTTCCTCCTGTGCTTTTCTTGGAGATAAAGTCCTTCAGAGTACCACTATAATCTTCATAACTTTTGTTGTCTGTTTAACCTGGCCATTATATTATATCCAGTATATGGTATATTTATAATATATACTATATATATTATGTACATAGTATATGCATAGTATATATGTAGTATATATATATATATACTATATAGTGTATATATATACATACTACATATATAATATATATATAGTATAAACGATATCTATATAGTATATATACTATATATACTATATAGATATAATTTATACTATATATAGTATAATGGCCAGCACGAGCTACCTGGCCATATATTCTATATCCACTTAGAGCACATCTATTTCAAGTTACATTTCCAGGAGAATTAATGTTTGATCTAAATTTCCCTAAAACAAAGTAAATATTTGACTAAATCAGAGCTATTTTTTATTTTTACTGTTGTTCATGCCCTCTGTTTCCAGGTCTTTTGTCTCTGATGTTGTCTAAACTTGATGACATGTGCCAGGTACATGGTAATGTAGGTATTAATCTTTCAATTTGTTGGAAAATAACACTAAATGCCATTTTGGTTCCCATTCCTCTTCTATGTTTATTCATGTTTTCATTTTGTTATGAGGCACATTTTATTATGAAATATTTAATTTCAGCCTCTGGTTACTTGTGTTCCCAGTTTCTTGCAGTTCTCAGACATGGAGCCATCTATTCCCGCCTTCCAGAAACTTTTCCTTCTTCACTTCACTTGGGGAAAAGTTTAATTTTCAAATCATATTTTCTGTTGGTGGAATAGATGGTTGCAGCTCGGATCTTGACTCTTTCTTCCCTGGTAGCTTTCCTGCTCTGTAATTGCATTTGGTAGTGAAATGTGAACACTATCCATGGTTCTGTCAGTTTTCCCTTAAACATATTCCATGTTGATTTCCTTCCCTGAATCTTCCCTTTAGTATATTTCTACAGAAATAAATGATGTATTTTTTTTCCTTCCCCTTCACATGCATACATATCCAGCCGTAAATTCCTTAAAATCCAAATTGTTTAAGGTCTCATACTGTGTACCAGCTCATGTCCTGCAGCAGAGGGGCTGTTCCGAGGACCAGCACCTCCTCTCACCCAAATATTCCTTTCCCTGACCATCTTCTAAGGCAATGCTCAACCAGCCAAGCCAGGACACACAAAGGCATTTGTTCTTCACCAAATTTTTTGTTCTCCTCCTTCCAGTGTTTTCCAGTGACCTACAGCATTGGAATTGTTTCTATCGCAGTTTCCACTGCTCTCGGTTTTGCAGTGAAATGGGAATTTTACCTGTGAGGTTTCTGCATCAAGGTCTGCACGAAGACCTTGAGACCCCCCTGAAGTTCTCCTTGAAAAACAAGTGGAAGAAAAACACACATCTGAATGAATATTTAATAGCTGGAGAGTCAGGTCCCAGGAGATGAGACCTGGAGGCTCAAGTTGTGATTGTGTTTGCTTTTGAGGGGCACCTTGAACCTGAACTTCTGACAGCTGGGTGAAAGATGCAGTCAACAGACTTGTGGAGTCTGTCTTAAACCTGCCTCTCTTTTTTAGAATAAAAGTAAAGATTATTATTACAAAATGTGAGCGAGTTAGTGATCACTGGCGCCATCACTAATTTGTCTTTCTCACTTTCTTTGAAAGCTTTATTCAAATTGATATTTTTCTGGGAAAGATTTTGCTTTTTCCAAGACAGACTCAAGTGGTAATACTAGAGACTCTAAAAATTCCCCCACACATGCAATTCCATTGAGCCATCTTCTTTTAAACTTCACAGGTGAATATCTGCACTTAGCTTCAGAAAACATTTTACTTTCCTGTTGGCTTGCAGACATTTACACATCCCTGATTTGAAATACATATTTTCCTTATATACTTAGACCCACGGTTGGTGCTGGACCAAATTCCCTGATCTAGCACTGTTATTGTGTATAGAATTCATCTGGTTTTAACATTTCCTCAAATCTTTGGTTTAAATAAATCTTCCCAAAATATTCATGGTGTTCCTTGAAGGCACTCTGTTTTCATGTTGCTTAAAATGTAAACCATCCGTGCAATGTAAATGCAAACCTCCAGGCAATTCATTTTCTAATTTGTTTTCTCCCGCATTGGAAACACAAGAACATGTACTTCATTTACATCTATTATTACTATATTATAGATATTGTTATTATTATTAACATTATTATTATTATTTACTCTGGGGGTGCTAGGTACCCTCAGGCAGATACATTGTAAATTGAAACCAGATGTCCAACGAGTTGATGGCAAGATTTCCAAGCAGGACTGAAATCTTTTCCTAAAATTCACAATGCTGCAGACAAATGAACATGTGTGACAAACAGGGAACAGATCACAGCAAACCTGAAATTATGTCACTTATCTACTTGTGTTTACACAAAACTCCCACCTTTCACAGTTTTAAGTTTGCTCTTCAAACACAAAGTGAAAAAATAACAAAACAATTAGGGAAGGGAAGAGGCTGCAATAAGATTAGAAAATAGGGAAGGTACATTCGGAAGCCATTAACAAGCCAATGCTACTAACTAAAGCTAGCTTTAAGACAGTCCCTCCTGGGAGGACACTTCAAAGATCCTCGAAAAAAAAGGCAATTTATTGGCTAAGCGATCTTCTTAGAGGCCCCAAATTTCCTACCCAGCCCATTTGTTTTCCATCCCTCTTAAATTTTTAAAGTCACCTTTGCAATCGCTCAAGATCTTTAAGGAATTTTTTTTAGAAATTACACTAATTGGCCTATTTTTACTCCCCTCTCTTTTCCCTTAAAGACTGGGAAGCTTGGTGCCTAAAAATAAGTCGGAGAGAGCTGCAGTGCGTTCTCTGCGGATGGTGGGGATCAGCTCGGGAGTTCCCAGCACAGCCCGGGCTCTGCGCTCCCTGCGCTCCCACTCCGCTGGTTTAACCATTGCAGGGAGGGAGAGCAGCACAACACCAGCCCCTTTCCACAGCTGGGGTTCTAGTCCAGACCTGGGACCATTCCCACCCACCCACACCGGGGTTGGGATCTCCCTTCGGCCCCTGGCACCCCCACACTCGGAAATGCTGCAGCAGGATGAGGAAGTGTTGCTACGTTTCTCTTTGCAGAGAAAAAAAAGCATCCCTCATCCTAAGACCCCTGTGAACACCGTCACACAAGGCACAATTCTTTTCAAGAGTATTTCTGGGTTTTACATTCTCTGAACCTCAGAGAAAAAAAAAAAAGCCAAAACAATTCTTATCTCATTTACTGCTCTTGTTTTGTTCACAGGTGGAATGCATCGTGGAAAATTTCTTACCTAAAATATCAGTTAAATTCCAGTGTGTGTGTTTTGATTCACTGACCAGTTGAATCCAAGTGTGTGTGTGTCAGGATGTCAGAACCCAGGACATTCCTCTGGCTGCCCTGGAGGACTCCAGACCCTGGCAGGGCCTCAGAGACTTTGGCACAGAGTCAAAGACACCTGTGCCATCGATCTTAGCCCATGGAAAAAGTTACCAATTTTGTGTGAAGATTTACAAGCCACAAGGGTTTGAATAGAATGATAGTGAATTTAACACAGGGTGAAAAAGTAGAATTTTGGGGTTTTTAGAATAGGGGTTCAAGAGGCAAGATGGAGGAATCTGGGCATGTCCTGTCTTTCTTCTTGGCCTCCATCTTCTGCTGTGATGGTGACACTTTTAGATTGGTTTAGGGTGGAAGGTCACTGTCTAACATAGGTGATAGGTATTGGAAAACTATTGTAACTAAAGTACTCATAGTTTTTAGCATAAAAACTTGAGGGTGGTGAGTGTGCCTCAACCCGACCTTCTGGACAGACCTCAGCAGGTCTGAAAAAGAATGTATTAGATAAGAGAAAATCAACAACCTTGAGAACCAGAGCCGAGGAATCCCATCTTCTTCTTTGAGTGTGGGGCTGGGAAAAAAGACTTTTTAATACCTCAGGAGCCTTTCCGACAACAACAAACCCAACATCAGGACTGTTAGGTAACAGTCATGAGATGCTGTAAAGTAAAGTGCACTTGTGTGTGTGCAATTGAGTACTTAGCAAATTCAATTTAAATGTAATGTAACCTGGTATAATATAATATAAAATAATATAGTATGATAAAGTAATTAATTAACCTTCTAATAGCGATGAAGTCCCCCTCATCATTCCTCTCCTTCATCAAGAACAAAAATATCTACTACAAGGAAGAACTGAACCAATCTCTCCACAAAGCTCTCACTGTGAGCCAGGGGCTGATGGCAGCATTTAACATCTGCAGACTGGCATTGCTTCATGCTTCCATTCCAAAGTCACCCAACTTTGTCCCAAAGACAGACCTGTAACAGTGAAGAGATGCCTGATCCCAACAAGCTATTCTCACCTGCCTCTTCAAATGATATTTTAATTTTCTGCAGCACTCTCAAAAATACTATGATATATACCTTATACTTTGCCCTTGAAAGAATGTGGCAAATTATATCATGTAAAGGCAAGGGACTGTCCCCATGTCCCTGTGCTTGGACATTGAGAGGTACCCAAAGCAGCCAAAGTGCTGGGTCAGCTGCAGTGAATCCTGCAGAGCTCTGGTCGCCTGTGAGAGTCACAGCCTTTGCTGATTTTATGCCTTCCCTACATGGGATTGAACATATAGGAGAAAAAAAGCATAATCTCCAAGATCTCCAGCTGGCAAGGAGGTGAGAAGCTATACCTAGTAAAAAAATTAAGTATGTGCTTAATATTAAATCTGTGAATCTCACTAAATTTGCATGTGTTAAATGGTGAAATTTTTATAGGACCATAGGGCACACTTACAAGCTGAAAGCTCTTAGCATAAACACCCATTAAAAAATAGGACTCATTTGTCCATATTTGTAGGAACAGAAAATGAAGAAAAGTGTTAATTGAACTGTTTGAAATTGTTGTTTAATACTACAAGCTGCCAGGACATACGAACAGTCTAGACTTGAATCATGTACCCAACCTGAAAATACATACAAATGTCTGAACAATGTAAATGTAAATCAGGATATTAGGACAATATTTTACTTTTGGAATTTTGGGTACAGGCTGATTTTGGCACGGAATAGAGTTCACCACCTGCCTTTACAACACTGTTTATATTCTCATCAGATCCTTCTAATGAGCAGGGAGGAATGGGTTATTAAACTAGCCAGTCAGTATTTTCAATAGGTACCTGCTAAAAAAGGGATTTACACAGGAGAAACAAAGAAAGTTGTAGACCTATGGCAGAGAGAAGAGGCCACAAAGTGTTGAATCTTTTGTGGATTAAGCCTGATTTATTTCCCAGACATCAAAATATACTTTCTGACTTCTCCATGCAATGTCTATAATATTTATTATTTGTACATTCACAAGCTGCTGGAGCCCTCAATGGCTGCTGATTCTTGCAGCTCAGTGACCACAGGGTCTGACACAGCCCCACAAAGGTTGGGAATAGCCCAGAGCCAGAAAATTCAGTCCCACTTGATATTTTTTAGCGCAAGTTCCACAACCTATCTTTTGCAGGTGACTGAGGAGGAAGGGAGCAAAGCAGGATCAGAACCAATCTGGTGTCTCCTAATACCTGTCTACGAAGGAGAATTTAAATGACATTTCAAATGAAGAAGAAAAAGATCCCCCTTGCCTAGTTGGTGCTGAATACTTTTCCCCATGCTATTCCTCATGTTTAATTTTTAGTCATTTGCACTCGGATAGAGATCAAAGACTTCTGTCAAAATACAGTTTGCACTGAAGTAGGTATTTTGCAAACATACAGGGAGATATTTTTCTCCCCTGGTGTATCAAAATTTAAAACTAGTCTGAAATGACTTGTGGAAGGAGTGATTCCAACAGACTTCTGCCTCTTGATTGCTTGCATTTTTAAAAGAATTATAGCAAAATAGTATATTTTAATTTTCTGTGTCTATAAAATGCACTTTATAACCCTTGACTTGCAGAGATATTTAGCAGCAACAAGCAAACATAGGAATGATAATTCATAAACTGTTACAGAAACAATCAGTGAGCAGGTTCAAAACATCTGAGCTGACATTGCATGACAAGGTGCTATTTTCCTGCTAGAAGGTATTTTATGTCAGAGAAATGTTCAGTAGCTTTTTAGAATTTTATCTGAATGAAGTGAGAAAATAAGTTCAAGATTTTTTAGGAAAGCAGGTGAAAACTCCAAAACAAATACAGATCAAAATGAAGGGATTGCTTTAAGCACTCAGGGGTGGAGTGCCCTGTATATCTCTCTATCATTTTATCTGCATGAAGGGAAGATCACTTGCAGGTTGGCAGTGAGGAATTGGAACCTCAGGAGAAGGGAATCTCTCTTCCCCCAGTCAAAGAGAAATATCATCTGATATATTAACACTTTAAGTCTCCCTGTTTTCTAAACAAGTTCAGATGCTTTCTGTGTGTGTTTTTAAAAAGGAAAAGATAAATCCAATAAGTAAATTTTAAGACCACATGAACCTTGGCTTTTCAAGCTGAAAGGATATTTCTGTTAGGACAGCAATGTGTAACACCAGTAAAATATTTCAGAGATGCTGTGTGTCCATTACCAAAACCAAGCAAGCACATGACCAAAGGGACTCACTAAAATATTTTTCTGTTGAAATTATTCTTCTGTTTGCATCTAAGATCACCCTTAAGCCCATTTCCCCTCAGCTTCTGAGAGATGCTGCCTCAAACCTCCACCCCGGAGAGTCAGAGCAAGATTCTGGGTCCCCTCTCACATCCCTGAAGTTAACCCCACTGCAAGGACAGCAGGCAGGATATTGTCCTGGCACAGCCAGGAGCAGGCAGCACCCTGGGAGTCCCCAGCAGCCCTTATCCCCCAGAAACCATCACGTCCTCCCCTCCTTCTCATGGCCATTCCTCCTCTGAAGCTCACATTTATCCCTTGTAAGCACGTTTGCCACTTCAGATCTGTTTTCCCACAGGACTTTTTGCTTTATCATAAAATCTGTTAGCACTGGCTGGATTGCCACAGACTGTCCAGGCTCTTTTATGCAGGCTGGGGAAAAACCCTTCCACCTTTCCACTTCAGATCTTTATCTCTCTGTCTGCAAAAATTCCCCATGAGAAGGTTGCTTTTATTCTTGCTGTGTATTTTTATCTTGCCCTTTTATACCCAACAAATTGCTGCCCCCTCCCCATGCCACCTGTTCTCACCTCTGGCCAGCACTTCCTTTAGCTTTTAATTACCAATTCACTTACCTGTTATGACTCTATGCAGAATCACTGGCACTAGAAAACACGCTGCACGTTGCTCTCTTGTCATTGAGATGCTGGCTAGACTGGTTGTTGTCTTGGCCATGGGGACAGGATTCCACTCAGAGACCCTAAGCAATTATCTTTCTTCTACCCCTTTGAGGTTGGAGCATAGTATTGGTAATTAAATTCATACTTCTGTTTGTTGTGATTTTTTTCCTATATGTTCCCATTTCCCAGAAACCTTAGGCAAAGGATTTTCTGCCAGGATAAGGAAGAAGGATCTGAGGCTGGTTTGGCTTAACTCTGGAGTATAATCTGGATTTAACAGTTACATGGTGAATCATTATGTATTTTTATTTTTTATTAAAAAAAAAAAAGAAAGAAAGAAAAAAAAGAAAAAAAGCCCTAGATGTTTTGCTGAGCAGTTGAGCCTTTATTAGGTCACATCCACAGTTTGCTACACCAGAGCCTGTCTGGAATGCATTTTTTTCAGCGCAAGATATTCAAAGGCTAAAAATGAACTCCTGGCTAAAGCCATCAAGGAGTGGACAGAGGGAAGGGAAATCCCCTGGGATGGACCTCCTTGGCTGGAGCCACTGGCTCTGTTTTCCACTCTGCCAGCCAGGCACTCCTCTCTTTTGCATTTCTGGGCCTTGTTTGCTGCCACACACTACAAACCCCAAGGAAACAAATCTCTCTCTCAGTATTTCAGGCCATTGCCAGGCTCTTGTGCTGTGAGCTGCCAACCCCTATCTGAGTTCTCAACTGCACAGGCCCTCTTCTCCCTGCCAGACCCCTTTTCTATGCTCAAGTCCCACCTCCCTCCTCCCCTTCCTGATTTGTTTATTCCTGAAGCCGTTCATTATTTTCCCATTTCATTTCACTGCAGAGGTCCAATCCAAGGCCCATTGAAATGTTTCCATCAGCTTCAGTGAGATTGGAATCAGGCCCAACATCTTTGTCTCTCTCAGGCATCCTCTGCTGCCTCTGGGTCAGTATTTCTTCTCTTTTTGCAAGGCCTCTCCTTCCCTCCCCTTTCATTCAGCAGTATGGAATATGCTGTGGAATCTCCTCTCTCCTGCCTGGCCCACCCGTGCTGGCTGAGATATCTGATGGTCAGCAAGACAGAGAAGCTGGAAGAAGGTGTAGAAATTGCAGTGCACAAACCTTGGCTGGAGGTAGAATCACCTCTCAAAAGGTTTGATATTTCCAATTTACTTTTAAGATGGCTCTCATATTTGGCAATATTTCTTGGGTTTTGCCACAGTTTTGTGTAAATGAAACAATTATCAGCTGCATAGAAGATGCCAACCAGACAAATGGTGCATTAGATTGCTGCTGAAGGATGAAAGTTTCACAGGTATGCTGTGGAAGAGGACACTCTTGGATGGTGTACATCTCCACTGTAATCAAAGGGACTTTGGAAATTTACAGCAGCTAAGTATTTGTCCCTCCAAAATACAAATCCAAATAAATAAGTTAATAAATAAATAAATATGATTCAGACCTTTGAAAAAAGAAACCCCATTTGCAGTCATGGGTGCAGTTAAAATTTCAGCTCACGCTATTATTTTTTCCCCCTAAATTGCACAAAAGATTGTTACATCTCTTTCAGCAGAGTAACATTCCAGACGCAGGAACTGGTTATAAAACATAGTTAAGAATTTTCACTTTTGCTAAATGCCTTTTTCCTACCATAGACATTCCCCCCTGCTTGGAAGACTCACCCACCTTCCAAATACTCTCTGCTGCTACAGCTGTTTGTTTGTAGCAGGATCATCTTTTGAAGGCAGCCTAAAGCCTTTGTGTTTCTCTCTGGCTCCATCATTTCCCCCTACCTGCTGTGCTGGCAGCCTTTGCACTGCTCAGCTCCCAGCCTGTGTCCCACCCCTGGGCAGGTAGGGATGAGCTGCTGTGCTGGGAGCCAGAACAGGCTGGGGTGCTCTACATGAGCAGCAAGGAGAGCACATCCAGCCCCAAACTTCACCCCAAACTTCACCCCAAACTTCACCCCTTTTGTGGTGCTTTTTCTCTGGTCTAAGAAGTGGAGCTAGTATTTTCCCATGGCTGATAATTTGAAGTTTTAATTTCATCATTCCTTCAAATGCTGGGGTTGCCAGGGATGCAGTAAACACCCTCTGAGTGTGTGACTGCTCCAAGCCTCACTGAAACCAGCAGGAGCCTTTCTTAACTATTGAATTGCAGACTTTCCTCGGGGTTGTGTACAATGCCACAGACTTAATTACCATGTTCCTGGCTGGATAAATATGCAAATAGACTTTTCAGCTGGAGGGCCTTAAAATACAGGTTGGCCACATGGCAACTAATGACTTGATTTGGGCTATATGCAAACATTTGCCAGCCAAAGGCCTCCTCCTATTCCCATGGAAGGGAAAGGCACATTTATTACCAGCTCCAGGGAAAGCACGACTCAGATGCCTTCTTTAAATAGTGGCCCATGTTCCCAAGCAGCTCAAATCTGTCAGCAGCCTCTCCTCAGCCTTCCCTTCTTCTTCTCTCCCTGATCTGCTGTGATAAGAAAATGTTCACGACACAGATTTTATCACAAAGGGTAGAGATTTATGCATCTGCAGGTTTCACAGCTGCAGGGCAGGCATCTTGGTGCAAAAGCAGCTCCAGCTATATTCAACACATGGGTTGTTTTCACAAAGAAGTGGGAGCCTTTCCCCAGGAGGAGGAAATTTAAATTTACCAACACCACTACTCTCCTCAGCAGTGACTGCACGATTCTACCTCACACTTTCTCTTAAGGTGCTGAGCACGAATTCAGGCTCTCTGAAATCATTAAAGCTGATTTGTATGGCTGATGGTGAAGGGCAGGAGAAGATCCAGCCCCACAGAGCCTGGCTTGCTGACTCAGCTCCATGGGGCTCCAAGGCCAGCTGTAAGCAGGCTTGCTAAATCAGCTTCTGTTACGGGATAAAAACATCTGCTGGAAACCTGATGTCCCTAATAACTCACAATTCCCATACTGTATTTATTGGCATTCATAGGCTATTTTTGACTTTTTTTCTGTCCTATCAAAGAGCTGCAATCAATAAAGAACCTTTTCAGTCATATGCTTTTGAGAGGGCTCGTGTCCAGAGACACAAACCGTGACTGGGGCGTTGCTTAAGGAGCTCAGGGCAGGGTTTTTCAACAGTGCAAGAAAGCCTGGAGTGTGTGCCAGGAGTGGCTTCACAGCAGCTTCTCCTGAGGGGCGCCACAGCACACAGAGGTGTCCTGAAACAGCAGGAGGAATTAGGATAAAAGGCCATTTCTCCTCTGCTGCTGTGGAGGGTTTTGTGATGGGCTGAAGGAGTGGGATGGCTGAAGGAGTGGCAGTGAGAGGTGGGTGACAGGAATTTCTGAGAATCACACTTATCACAGGAATTTCTGGGAATCATCTGGAGGAAAACACCGATGGGACAGTATCTGCCAACTTGTCACCAAGAGCTCTGCAATGTTCTGTGCCAAGACACAAAGCTATTTGAATTCACCCAGGATTACCATGTTACAATAAACTGTATAAAGTACAGACCTGTGGTTCTAAATGTCCTGTTTTGTGGTGGTACTTTGTATCTTATTTTTCTGAGTGCTGGCAATCAGAGCTTTCCTTTGGCAGAAAAATATTTGAATAATTGAATATGAAAGCCAGTGATACCATTTTTTAACATGAAGTGAAATACTGTGAGTCCCTTCTGACTAGAAGGTTGAAAAGGGCAGAAGTTGGATGGTGCTGCTCCATTCATGCAGGCGAATCAGCAATTAAAGGATCATAAAAAACACAGAAAAATAAGTTATTTGTGAGTTGCCTCTTAAATTGCTCCAATTTGTGTCAGCAAAGACATCTAAAATAGAGGTTTGAAAACATGGGAGCAACATGTTTTCAAACAGCAACCATGCAGTGTGCATTCCAAAGAAATGACAAAGCCTTGCTGCAGTATTTGACACCACAAAAATACCCTGGGAAAGAAGAAAGGTTCAGCAGGCAGAGCAGCAGAAAATATGAAGAGATCCAGAAAAGCAACCAATTGATCTCTATCAATTCCACTTTTTCCCCCCTCTGTGTATTTACTCCAAAACAGCTCATAACACTAATCAGACAGAGGGGCATTGATAAGCAGAGGTAGATGACAAAAAAGGGAAAATAATATATTAGACACATACAGAGATTAAAGAGAGTCAACAGTCTAAGTGTAAAGTGATAATGAGTCTTCATGTGTGTGCTGGAATGAATCTATATGTAAGTGTGCAGATGTGTGTGTATTTGGACAGTGGTTGAAAGCATTAAAAAAGAAACATATTATTGCCTCTCTAATATTACATTTGTAAAAAAAAAATAAATTCAATCATGGCAGTACCTAAGTACTTGGATTGTTAATTAAGAATATAAAAAACACAATATCCATAAAGGTATAACTCTTTCCTTGACAATATTGTTGAGAATTAATTGATATTTATGGACGAAAAGAATTTTAGATGATCGTAGGAGAATCATGTAATTTATATCCACTCAGAGAAGACAAGGAGAGGAAAGCTCAAGGTAGCTAGTGCTGGTGAAAGTTTGTTTTTTTTCTGTGAAGTTGTTGAGAACCATACAGGGTGCCTGCCATGCATTAACCTGTTTGGATGAAGATTCACAGCAGGTTGCTTCAGTATATTGGTGTCCTCTGCAAATCATCTGGACAGCTGGGACCATGAAATTTACCCAGATCCAAAAAAAGTTGACCCTCACCAAACCTCAGTGCCCTCTAAGGCCATATGTGCAGACCACTTCACATTTTGCACTTGTTTTGCCACTGTGGAATGACAAAAATGCTCTTGTCAAGTGGACATGAGATTTTCAGGTCCTTCCACACAGAAAACATGTCAGCAAAACTTGTCAGATGTTTTTTAACTACAGCATTATAGACACATTTTCCCTTTCTTTTTTTTTTTTTTGCAATCTTCTGTACCATGAAATAAATAAATAAAGAAAAGACAAAAGCCTGTTTGACTCAATTTTGTGCTTCTGAACCAAGTATAATCCCATCAGTTTGGTTCCATCATTTGTAGTAAACTATTCACTAATCTAAGACAGGTGCCCCTGGGTGTTAACATTTAGTCTCCTAGTAGAAAAGTGGGTGCAAAGTTAAACCACATGTTCTACTTATAAATAAGTGAGGTGTGATTAGGCAAAGTCTTTAAAACACGGGCTCAGACACACACACATGCACTGCAAGGAAAAGATGCTGACATTTGCAGGCTGTGCTGTGCAGTTATGGTCTGGGCTTAACTCTTTGCCAGGTGGATCCCTCTGCAGAAATCTGAGGGGCACAAGGTTATGTTGAGCTCATTACTGTGGACAGCTTTTAAAACAAAAGCCATAATATGGACATTCCTGGGATGATGTGTTTCATTAATATTTGCCCACTGCTAGGCTGTGTGAAGAGCTTTGCTTACAGGATACCCTTGCAGATTATTAGAGTGTTATCTGTACAAAAAATAGATAAATATCTCCATTTCAAAACATGTGTAAAACTGCTATAATTTTCATGAGCAACCTCCAATCAGCTGAACTTTAATTTTATTGATAGGAGGAAAAAGTCTAGAAAAAGTCCACCAACTCTCTAAATATTGTTTTTAATGTGATTTCAGGTGGGAATAAATGCCCAAAGCCTGGAGTGAGGGCTGCAGCAGCACAGCAATTCAAGAACTGTGCCCACTGTATACTCCCTTTTGTACAAAATGATTGTCAGAGGCTTCCAGTTCCGATTTCTGCTTTATTTTCTCATGAACATTAAAGCTGCTGTTATGTGGGTGAGTCACAGAGCAGTCGAGGGTCCTGGCCAACATATCACAGCACAACAACATCCAGGACCCTGCTTCCAAAGCACAGAGGGGACAGAAAACTCTTCTTGGCTTTGAATTAATTATTGAATACCCCCTGACATTATTTGAAGAAGCAAAGCACAGGAAACACAATCAATGATTTCTGTAAGAGTGCTCAAGTTGCAAATGGTTAGAAAGTGGTTAGGAAAGATTTTTTTTTAAAAAAATTGAAAACAGTTATTGCAGCACTGCTCGTAGCTTTAAAGTCTGAACCATCATAGATCTAAATGTCTTCAAACGTTGGCAAAAGAGAAATGGAAAATTAATGATGCAGTATTTCAACAGAGATGTTCACATCATCCGTTATTGGAGGATCACAGCATTCCAGAGAAATGAATAGCTTATCCCCATTTTGCAGACAACCAGACAGGGAATTTCTGTGCTCACCTACAACCACTCAGCCTCATGGTGACACTGCTGTGGGTAAGAGCAGCTTAATATCTCCTTTCATGTCAACCTAGATGAATTCTAGGCACACAAGGAACTACTGCAGCATATCATAGGCTTTGCAATGCAGAATTATTTACATCTGTGCTTGAAGCCTTGTTTCAGAATAAAGCTATTAAAATTTAAATGTTCACTCACCCTACAAAATTCAGTAATAAAACTATTCTCTTTAGGTGTAAAGAGAAATTTCACTTATTTTTGAACTCAATACACAGTCTTATAATATCTTATTACAAAACAAGAGAGAGTTTGATCTAGGAAGGGAGATGAAGTTGTTTTTTATCAGTAGTGAATATAAATATCCTTTAGGAATAACTAAGATATTAAAAAAGGAAGATTTTAATGATACTATACCAGATGTAGCACGCCAGTAATATGCTTCTGGAAAGAATTACAGATGATGTAGGAAGCAAAATAAAATTGTTAGATCAAAATTGTGAAATGAAAATTGACTAAAATGGATCCTTTTCAGAATTAATTTGCATTGGAAATTGAAAACATATTTTCTTTTCCTCCAAATCTGAGAAACACCTACTGGAAAGTTGAGTCATCTCATGAAATTCAAATGTAGTCATCACTTCTTATCCATCCTCACTAAGTACACCTAAGACCTTGGAGCACAGGCGCACCTCTGCTTGCCAAAAGAAATATTCCTCCCTGCTTAAACGAGGAGACTGCAGTGCTCTGCAGTTCAGATTATTGCCACCTCCTTCCACTGTGCTGAAAAGGAGCTGGAGTGGGCCACAAGGCTCTCTGTAAGAGGGAGAAATTAATTCCAAGAGCGTAAATGAAGCCTAAACAAGACCTATGAAATATGTATCTATTACAGATGGGTGGGGTTTTTTTCCAAGTACAGTTTCGGATTTTCACCCCTCTCCTCCCCCTATCACATGTTGCTTGTTTTAGTGGTTGGCAGGAGGGAGGGGGAGAGGAACTAACAACATGTGTGCCTATCATCACCCTGACCACTGTGCTTGTACATCTAACTCGCTCCTCTGTGCTTTGTCTGCTTTCTGTCTCTATCCTGCTCCATCCTGCGAGCGCTCCCGTGCCTGTGAGCTCTGCCTTCAGCTGGGCTGCCCTCGAGAGCAGGGCTGCAAACACAGTGATCACAACATGGAACCCTCCCTCTCCTTCCCTGAGAGGGATTTGTCCTGCCAGCTGTCTGGTGCAGGAAGAGCAGAGACTACAGCAACGTTCTCTCTCCTTCATCAAACCCAACAAACCAACAGCTTTGCCTCCTGGCACGTCAGTGCAAGAGATAGCTCTCCCACAACAGAGGCTTTTCGGAGGCAGAGCAGAAGGAAAGAAGGAAAAAGCACAGATGGGAAAGAGCAGTGTGGAAGATAAATTCTGCCTCTTGCAGCCTTCTTTTCTATTGACAAAAGTTGGGTGGAGGAAAGCATTAAAGAAATTGATGCCTTTCCTGGGGTTCAGGCTGCCAGCTGTCCAGGAGATACCCACACCCATTAGAAGCATTCCCATAATAATTAGAAGCATTCCCATAATACTTCTAAACCTCAAACCTGAACTAATTTCCAGTATCCCCATATGCAAGTATAGTTTCAACCAAAACATTAGGCCGTGGCTCTAAAAATGGAAGTTAAGCCCTTCTTACCTGCCAAGGAGAGGTAAAACCAGCGAGAACTGCTAACTCTTGTATCTGAGCATAAAACCTGAGTCTCCTTACTTTCAAAGGATAATAGTAATCCAATGGTTTTAAGAGCCACTCATCTTGGTGCAAATCCAAGTGAAAGCAATGGACCTCTCACTAGTTCTAAACCAAACCTCCTCTCCCCTGCCTTGGCCCCAAGAGTGAAGTGAGCTCCAGGAATTTTTGTTGCAAGCAAAATGAGTCTTACCACAACTATGCAACACAACAAGATGGATCCATGAAACAACATGAGAAATGTTAAAATGAAAGTAATTATCTGTTTCACTGAGGCTAAACTGATAGAGTCCTCCCTTGCATTCTAATTTAGTAAAAACCATCTGCTCATACAGCCTGTACCAAGGTGCCCATACTAAATGGCCTGAGGATTAGTAATGGGCAGGTTGTCTAAAAGTCACTGTAAAAGTACAATTAACATGTTCTGGGGATGTTTCCACTTACCATGAAGAAGCCTTTTCTTAAGCAATGCTATTAATTGTTGGGATTACTAAAAACTTTCCAATTCGTCTAATTAACAATAATAAAAAAGGGTGTTTATCTAAGTATTTAATCAAAATAAATGAAATTAAATGTGAGAAAAACTGCTGGGAAAAAAAGAGCTAATTCAAAAGTTTACAATTTCTAATGTCTATAAAAAAAGAAAAAAAAGACTACTGGTTTAGATTGCCATTAACAAATCCCTGGTTCCCTGCTCTGATTTTCCTTTCTTCTAATGATCTACAAATTTTATCAAGGTACACACCAGCACCTTCCATGAACTGGGAGATCTTTCCTGGTAAGTTCATTAAGAATGGTGTAACTGGCCAGATGTCTGGTTCACAAAAGAGGACATAAGAATGTTTGGTCTATATGGCAGGGGGTTACTTAAATGACACACATTTCAGCAAATCCAACACAATCTGTATGCACAGCAGCAAAAGGCTTGGATCACCAACAGAAAAACTCAAAGAATGCAGGTTCACTGGAAAAGTCTTTTGAGACATGGAAAATAATTAATTTTCCAGATATAAGCCGTAAGTGCAGAAACATTTCTAAGATGTCAACATGGTCACTGGATAGAGAGGGTGAAAAGAGGTGGAGATGGAACTGCTCTATAGGGCAATCATCTGAGGAACTACCTCCAAAGGAAACAATGAGGCAATTATGGCTGTCTACCTTCATGAGCTCCAAGAGTTTTGTCACTGAAACCCTCAGGAGCTGAATTAAGTGCAGTGTGAGCACACAGGACCATGGGGAGTTCAGAAAAGAAGCAGAGGACTCATCATCCCAGCCGTTCTTGAAATTAGACCACAAATATTTCATTATCTGAGAGAGACTGAAACTCAAGCATAACACGCACAGCCATCCAGGCTGTGTACAAGCTTAGATAGAGAAACAAAACTGACTGAGGGGTTCATCCAGTGAGGGCTGGTTTAACCAGGTGTAAATATAACAATTTATACCTGGTTAGCAAACTGCTGGCAGGTGTCAAGAAGAAGCATGAATTTATCTTTAAATGAAAAGAAAATAGGCTGATGGTGACTGCCATCATGTTTGTGAGGGGCCCTCCTCATTGAGCTCAGGCTGAACTAGTCCAGCATTTTGACTTCCACAGCCCCCAGCCAAAACCACAGGGTTTTGATGCCATACCTATTACATAAAGACCCTCTTCCTATAGCACTATAAATGCAAATGATTGTGAGAGGATACTCAGGGAGGTTCAGTAATAATTCAAATCACAAATCCTTTTGCCATGCAACTCATATAATATGATATTTTTTATGGAAGCCCTTCTGCCCCTCAGAAGGCATTAAATTGTTATTCATATTTCAGATTAAAAAATTCAAGAAGAGTATTAAAAGACAGGCAGTGATAGCAAGATAGATTCAAGGCATGTGTGTATGCCTCATGCCTTCTATAGCAAGCGCTCCTGCTCTAGAAATATGAAAAGGAACTGAACAGCATGGAAATGGATGTAAACATGGCATTAAAGAGATCAATCTCCAGAAGTACAATAGCATTTTTAAGTGAAGGGTGTGTAATTTGAACAAACACAGCTGAAGGCAAGAATTAGCACCATATGCATAATCACATAAATCAAGATAAATAAGATTGGTAGAATTACACATGCTGCTTGTTTGCTCTGAAGAACAGTGAAATAGATAAACAAGGATGTCTCAGGCATAGCAGGAATTGCTATGCTGAGTGGCAGCCTTGGTAGGCTGCTAGTGCTTTTTAAATGCATTACTAAAGAAAATAATCATGGTACAAGAATCAGAGCTACTGAAACTCGGGCTACAGAGCTCCACTGATAGCCAGCAAAATATGCAGGTGCAAGGGGAGATGTGTAACTCTTAAACAGCTCATTCATTTTAAGTCTCAGTTCATTTGCCACTGAAAATATGAAAGCAGTATGCTGGAGAGAAAAAAAATCCGTTAATGTGTGCATACCAGCTCTCCAACAAGCAGTCATATTTTAAAAGCTTATTCATGTGGTTGTAAAGGTGATGAAGTTTTGTTTTGTATGCTTCACTGTCATAAAGTAATCTTGTTTGATTTTTTTAATGTGCTCATTAATTTATTCCTAAAAAGGTGTATTTTTATGCAGCTCTTGATCCTGAATTTGACCTAATGAACCCAGAAACATTAGAAAAACCCAAAGTGAGGTCTGTCATTAATATTAAAATGCAGAGTCCAGCAAATTCAGAGAGAAGCTGATATATTCAGAAATTATGCTCTGCCACTGAGGAGGATCTCAGATAAAGTGTGCTGGGGCTCTGGGCCATCATTTTGAGCATTGTGGTGCAACAGGAGCGGAGAGCAACACTTGACTGTCAGTGAACACAGGTGACTGAGAGGTTTGTGTTTCACCATTTCTGTGAGCTGAATGTCCACCTCCACAGGGCTGTAACTGCAATTAGTGATTGGAGTCCTCCAGCTTAGCTCCTCCCTGCAAAATTCCAGTTTGTGTCCTCAGGACTGCTCCAGGCTGACCTGAAGCACAGGAGGTGAGGACAGCCAGATTCACTTCCAACGCGTGCTCTGGGAAATACTGAAGAGAGGAGCAGTCCTGTGGGCATACAGATCCACAAGACAGAAAACAAGGTCTGCAAGCTTTTCTTTCAAGTTCCAGATTAATTTCTTTCACTCAGAAGTTGTGGATAATGGACAATTGGAAAGACTGAGACCATCTAGGTGGGAATGTTATAATAATGTCTCTTCTGTGTGGCTAATGAGAAAAGACATATGAGAAGGAGTGTAAAGCATGAGAGTTAAGGGCAAACACTGTTGACACAGATAAATCTGAACTGATTTGGCTTTGGTTAGGTCTCCTCCAGCTATCAAAGAACAGCTGCTCTTCAGCGTGACTGTATTTTCTACCTTTTTTTTCAAGTGTAATACCATGAGCTCAGAAATGTTTCTATTATTCTAGAATAACACAGGTCTCACACTCATTAATGAAATTGCTGTGACTTTTTAAAGCTACAGTTGACTCTTCAGAAGGAACTGCCTACAGCATTATTAAATGCTTTCTTGCAGCCTGGTGTCTTTGATAGGAATCAAGACACTGTTCCTGGGAAGTTCAACCAAGAAACTTTGCTTTTGTCACCTTTGGCAGTTTTCAGAGGCCAACTGCTTGAGGGTACAGTGCAAGTGCCTCCTTGCAGCTCTGGGCTGGGGTTGGAGGAGGCTGCGGTTGGTACAGCGGAGCTCCCTCCCTGTCTCCCTTCCCCTGCAATTGTCAGAAATAGAAAGAAAAAAGGAAAGAAAAGACACAGGAGTGCAGAGATAAGAGGCAGAGCTCAGCTTTTCTTTGATCTCCCTCTCTGTTGCACGCAGAGGAGATCAAAGAAAAGAGGCATAACAGAAAGCACGTGAGACGGGCATGCCTGTAAGAGGGTGTCCCTTGGAGTGCCTTGGCTCTGACTCTGGGACTATGGCTGCTTGGGAACACCACCTCTCCTTGGGTGGGAGCTGCAGCAGCTGGGACAGAGGACAGGGGACTTATTTTCACTCAGAGAGCACAGGGAGAGCAGTAGCCTTTCCTGCAGCCGGCCTTGCAGCTCACTGGTGGCACCAGGAGTGAGCGCGGCCTTTGCTGCGCGGCCTTGGTGGAGTTGGGCTCAATTTACACCAACCTAATTCAGCCCAGGCCCACTCCTGGAAAGTCCTCCTGGAATGGAAATATCCTTCCATTGTACGGGAAAAGCAACTTGTGGCAACAACACTGCACTGTTGCTGCTGTAACTTTTCTCTGGCTTGCCAAACAAAATCGGGTGGAAATGGCCATAGGGTGTTTTTTACCTGTTTACTTGCAATGAAAAGCTCCTGCTTGTGCCAGCCATGGATCACACCTCATTCTACCCTTGAACGACACAATTATGCCAGGAAAGTCTGCTGTGCAGGCTTAAGAGGGAAAACGTGGTTCCATTTTATCACATTGGAGTTTTCTCATTAAACTTACTTGGACTGGGATTAGGCTATTAGAGAAAATTTAACCCCAAATGATTGGAATGGAGAGAAAACCAAATTAAAATATTCTCATATGCTACAAAGGAAACAGCCCCCAAAGAAATTATAGAAAATATAAAAATGTATAGATTTATATGGGGGAAAAAGGTAAAATGGTAGAAGAATTCAGTAAGATATCCTAGTTGAAACAGCACAATCTGAAGCAAAAAAAAAAAAAAGCAAAAAAAGCAAAAAAATAGATTAAAAATATTTGAAGTACTTTCTGTGCTCAAATAATGCTTCTTTTATAGTGAGGACCTACACTATTCATATATAATAATCTGTAACTTAAAGTTTGTAGGCTTGTTTTAAGGTTGTACAACTTAGATTTTAACAAGAGACACTGTTGCTACATATAAATAAGATTCATGATGAAAATGATGTCACTGTACCTGAGTTAAATATATATGTTTACCTATATTAAATATATAAGTAATCAGTATGGGCTTTTTTTGCATGCTTGAATCTTAAGTATTTGAATGACTTCAGAATCCTGGGCTATTTATTAATTTTTGCTATTAATTGAATTAGCTCTTTGAAACTCCTTTGTTTCTCCTCAAACTTTGTTTTGCCTTGAATTTTCTAGCTTTTGATGCTGCTGAGTGCTCTTTAGAACTGGTTGATAGAAAGGGGATGAAAAATTAAGAGTTCTGTAGATACAGACTGCCTGCATTTGGGGTGGCAGACAGGAGGCCCCAGGGGATGGCTCCACCAGGCATTTATTGCTTTTATCGTACCTCCTTCTTCTCCACCATTTCAGCTATCACTCTCCTCCTTTCCATGTCTCTCTGCTTCCTTTTGATAACTTCTCTTTTCCTTCCTTCACTTTCTTTGCTCCTTCTCAAATCTTCAACCTTTCTTGTTTCTAACCTGATTTTATCTCACACCTTCTTGTGGTTTCTCCACAACTGCTCCCATATTCCCACTCTATGGTAAGCTCACTCAGCTTGACTCTTTCTTCCAGCCTTCCAGAATTTGGGATTTGGACTGTTTATAATTCAGCAATCCTTTCTTAGTGATGTGCAGAATTATTCATTACACTCTCCCATCAATTCCCAAATTATTTTCATTAGCATTCTTCAGTTACTTAGGATAGACTGGACCAGAATTATTTATTTACCCTCAAGGGTGGGAGAGGAAGGACCTCCCTGCACATTCTCATTCTTGCCCTCCTGTGCTCCTGCCTTTTCTCTTTGTCTCACCCTTTGCCTCTAATCCTATTTTGTTATCCTTATGTAAAGGGAACATAGATCCAACCCTTCCCTCCCTTCCAGCTTCTGCTATGACCTTTTTCTGTGTTGCCAATGCTGGTTTCCTGTGTTTGGCCACCAGACCTCTGGCACACCTATGCTGGACTCAGGTATCATGTGCTGCTCTTGGACTTGAGGGTGCTTAATATTTTTGACAAATCAGTGCCATAATGGAATGAATTGGACACGCAGCTGAAGCATCCTTTGGCTGGACAAGTTAATCCTTAATACTATAGAAATGAAATATACCGTGAACTCAGATAACATATTGGTCAAAAAGAATAAAAAACACCCAGAGCTGGAAAGAAATAAATCCAAGCAGTTGAAACCTTGCGTATTATGGAGCTATTTAGACACTGTGTTGATTTTTCAAAGAGTATAAACTAGCAGCCCTTTTGGCATTGAAACGTTTTAAGTAGCTTTTTATATGACAGTACCATGAGATATTCATTTGTCTGCGGCAGGCTGAAGGAAGGAATGACTGGATCTCCCAGACAGGAAGATATAAACAGACCTTGAAGAGGTCAGATGAATTCATGTTTCATAACAGCCTGAAGGGAGCTGTTGCAGAGAGGTTAAAGCTGGTTAAGCATTTTTCCCTATGGATCCAGAAGCAGGAGCTTAAGCCTCGCTCCAAACTCTTGTCAAAGGTTTTGCTAATCAACCCAGAGGTAAATGTCTATTTACTACTTTAGGCCAAGTAGGCACAGACATGTGGACAGTGCTAGCTGCACCACTGCTTGCATGCTACCTTTGACTTAACTAGTCTGGTAGGTTTGTGTTGGGTAACTGAGAAGAGAAAACCAGCTCTGAAGCATCCATGTCATTATTCAGCCCTTCATGGGATTGCTGTGCTTGGGGTCTCAGCAGAGCAAAGGACAGGCAATGCTTTAGAGTCTAATCAATATTTCTCCTGGCTGGGGAGCATTTCCCTGGTGCATATTTTAATCATTCCAGTTTGGTGAGTGATGAAATAATAGATTTTTTTTCTAGAATTTATTGTAGGTTGGAAGAGAAAGGACGGTCAACAGTCAGACTGCCAATACTCGTAACAAATCAAATCCACATTTTGGCATAACATTTTAGAGTATTTAGGAATACTAGTTTTCTGCCTCTTAACTCTATAAGAGTTTTCTAAAGAGCAAAAGAAAGCTAAATTATCTTACTATGCCAGCAAGCAATTGTAACAAATCTTGTCTTGCATAAATACACTTTGTGTTTTGCTTCCCAGGACTACTTGTGAGTTTTTCCAACATAGGGGTTTTATCTGTGAAGCAGAAAATACAGACTATTTTGTGGTGGGAAACATGGTAAAGTCAAGCAGCTGTGGCAATTTGAGACTGTTTTCAAACACAGTCATCTTGCTGCTGCATATGCAGTTCAACACATTTGACAATTTAAAGTTCCCTGCTCCACTGACTCTGCAATTTGTTTCCTTCTCAGCAGCAGCATGATGGGCTGGAAACCACCTATTGCAAAGTGTACAACACAAAGTGATGCTGAGGGCTCAGACTGGGAGAAGGAATGAATTCCTTCTCATACAAATGCCTCCTGAAAGTCATAGGTCATCTAAACAATCCTACTAATTATTACCACCACTTGATTTTTCACTTTGATATTGCATATGCAGCTCAAGCTACTGGCAACTTCAGTAGCTGTACGGTGGCTGATAAACTTGTAAATGTGTGCACCAAATTTGGGGGAAATAAAAAATAGGTAGCTTCATTGATACTTTCTGTGCATCTGCAGTCCTTATGTTTGTGTTAAAACTGGAGTCCAGGCTAAAAGATGAGCATGAAAGGAAATAATTATAAATTATCTACATAAAATCTGCAACAAATTACCTATAAAACTATAACTATCTAAACAGGATGACATTTACTTTATAGGTTCATGACTTCCTTTCTTTAAAGTTAGCTAAGAAGAGAGCAAAGTAATTACAGTTCTCTTTTGATTGATTAAACATGACATATATGCTAATATGAAAGTAACTTCTGTCCTTTGTTACCCAAGCTTCTGGTTTAAAGCAATTTTGAAGATAACAGATATAATCTCACCAGTGCTGCCATTTCTAACGTATATGCCAAGAAAGTAATTCCTCTGCCTTTTTTCTCCAAGAGAGAAAGCATATTTTATCCTTCATGTTTCAAATTTCGGATACAGAAGTCAGATGATATTACAGCCATAAATCCTCTGTTTCTTTGCCATTTTATATCAGGAAAGCTCTGTGCCACCAGTAGAATAAATAATTCTGCCTTTTCACAAAGGTTTTCCCACTGGTTTGAGGGAGATTATTTGACTGAATAAGGTTGATGGAATATAGTCCAGCAGGAAAAAAAGAAACACCTGCTAAATTTCACTTGAAAGTGCTACACACAGGAACTGTGTCCAGGAGATTCACCTTTACATAATTCTGGCTCAAGTATCAAGACACTCTCATTGAAATTGAGGTTCATGGAATTCAGCTTCCATAAAGTTTTTTCTTCATAGCTTTTGTCCTAAATTTAGAGTTTTATCTATTCTCTAATTCCTTGTCTTTATGCCTTTATGCTGTTGTTTCACTTTAATGTCAGCATAACACTTACATTTATGGTGTGGATGTATGCTCTTTGCCACCTCTCCTGTAAAAGGCACAGATTCAATTCTCCAAATTCTCTGAGGCTCTCCTTACAGGATGGATCCTCAGCTCTCTCATCATCTGCTTGTGTCCCTTCTTTTCATTCTCTGGTTCCACTCTGCCTTTTCTGTTGAAACCAAAACACAGCATGACATTCTAGCTGTGGTCACACTACTGTGAACAAAAATGAGCTTCAAACTCTCTGAACTTAGCAGAGACGTCCCAAAAATACATTCACCAAATAGATGTACTTTTCTTTTCCCAACACTGCATCATATTACATACTTAAATTAAACCCAGTGGACCAAATTCCTCTCTGGATTAAGTTTAGTAATGTCTGTGGAGTCCGGTGAGAGAGAATTCGGACCAATAGCTATTAAAAGTTCCAGTTCCCTCCCTGAAGCAATGCTCTTTTACTGATGTTAATATTCCCCTCCAGCTTATTAACTGCATGAAGAAACTTGGGAGGAAAGTGATCCCAGTATTCAGTTTCCTTAAGTCCTCAAGCACACACACACTGCTCTGGCAGAGGTCTGTCCCTATTTCATTCCCCCCACCACCATCAGGGTGCCTGACATTCAGGTGGATGCTGGGGTTGCAGCAGGTGACTGCCATGGAGGGAAAAGGGAATATTTGTTTTAGAGATGATGATCCTCAAGGAATAGCAGGATATCAGAGATTATTTTATGACTTGGATCATGTACAAGATGCGATGTGGACAAAATTTGCAGTTTGAGGGCAGCACGGCCGTGGGATGGAATGAGAGGAAGGGAGAAAGAAAGAGGGGATGTGGCAGGGAAGAGGGATTTTCACAGGGCAGGAGCTTGGCTTTGCTTCCAGAGAAGCCATAACATGCAACTCTGGAAGTACAAATTCCAAGTTCTTGTTAAGAAGGTGAATAATTTGAAGAACAATCACAGAATCACAGAATATTCTGAGTTGAGAGGGACCCACAAGTATTGTCAAATCCAGCTCTTAAGTGGATGACCCATACAGGGATCAAATCCACAACCTTGGTGCTATTAACAGCATGCTCTAACCAGCTGGGGTACCCAGCAATTAAATAGCTTTGATTTTTCATGATATTTATAAATTTAAACAAACAGAGAGTAGGATAGAGCACAGCCCTTCCCAAGGTATTTCATACACACTCTCTTGGAGGTATCAGAGCAGCTTGCAGTACTTTTGCCTAAAGGCAAGGACAGAATACATGAGCGTTTTCTTTTTGGTTCCTTCCTGCTGTATTTCTGTTTTTCTTGGCTGGCTCTCTACTAGCACTGCCATGGTTTTGTGCTTGGTGTGTTACACCCAAGGGGTACAAAAAAGATGCAGCCTAAATTCTTTCTGGAGAGCTGCAAACTGCTGAAAAAGGCTTCCAAGGAATAAAAACCTGTGTCTTGAAGTATTCTTCTACTGGAAAAGTAGAAATGAGATTGATAATAAAATTTTAGGAACAAAGAATATGCTAGCAAAAAACAACCAAAAAATTTCAGTTTCCATATTTTCCCCATTATTTCTTAAAGTATAAGCACAAATCACATAAAATAAATCAGTATTGCCCAAACTGTGCTATTCATAGGGCACTGCCTTAGATTAATAGATTTGACAACAAAGGGGAAAACTTTGATAAATAAGAAGGAAATTTTATATTTCTTTTTGTAGATGATCTACCTTATATGATTGTTACAATCTGTAACACTTAGAAATGGCACTGTGGTAATAGTGGCACAGAAGTGCAGGGCTGGGTCCCTGACTTTTGTACAGTATTGTATCTCAGGTCTCTCTTGGCACAGTGCTAATTTACACTAGTTAAAGATCCAGACCAGAGCAGTTTTCAGGAGGAGATGACGGATTCATGAAGTCTAAGTGACTGAATACAGAAGTAATTCATTAGCTCCATGCTATATTTGAAAGCTTGACCAGAGTTGACTGCAAAGTACAGCATATGTAGGCTAAAAAAAAAAAAAAAAAAGGAATAAAATTCAGGAAAACCCATAGCTAGTTTGACTTACGCTTAATAATAGATCTGCAACTTATTTTGTTGTGACTTGAAGTAATGCAAGAGGAAGAAATGGAAGAGCAGCATTCCTGCACTTACCATGCATTATGGTTTTCTGGAAGAAATGTGTTGCATACCAAGTTTGCTTTTCTTATATATTCTCCAGATAAACTGCCTCTGTCTAGTGAACTGGTTTTCAGCTAAACTCATCTCTGCTGCAAAAAACACAGCTGTTTTCTACATTTCTATTTTGAGTTTAACTGCAGGTCCTTTTGACCATTGATAGCATGGAGCAAGTCCTGCTGGAAAGTAAAAGCCACAAGAGCCATGATGTGTGAGTTTATTTTGATTCCAGTTTGGGGATATCTGAATGCTGCAAGTCTCTGTTTTTCCAGTCTACATTTAAATTGATGTTGGTGCTTTAAATACAAGATCTTAATTATTACATAACTACCTAAACCAATAGTACATTAAATGATATTCCCTTTTTATAACATCTCCAGGTTTCTGGAAATCATTGATTAATTTACTGAAGAATTTGTTTAGCTTCCCTCTTATCCATCCATGTCTGTACTGGTGAAACATCACTTAAATAATTTTCCACTTGTTCATTAGGAACACCCACAAAAGGAGTTCAGAAGTGATGCACTGTGAAGTGCTCACAGTCCTTGTGTAGATGAACTGTCAGGTTTTGATCCTTGAAATGATTTAGTCTCTTTTTCTTTGGCCACTTCTCAATAATCTCTTCAGAACATTGTCAAAGGTGTTTTAAATTATTTTTTTCTTTCTTTGTGAACAACGTGCCTGAAAAACTCTAATACAGTAAGGAGGTATGTTTTTCTTTGCCAAGTAGACACTGTCTTTATTCTACTATGATTCCCATTTATTTATTTTTGTTTCACAATACCCCTGGCATTACGAAAAGAAATTGGTGTTCAATTCCCAGGATCATCTGTAGCTCTCTTATTAAAGATAGTCACTGGTGATCAGGCACAGTAGTTGATTTTAATGAGCCTGAATTTTAGGGCTTCTAGCAGTTCAACCATTTCATTCTTAAGCTCCTTTGGAAGCTCTGGAAATATACTCTGCCATTTCAATAGCTGGTGGTTCTCTAATTCTTTCCTTCTGTTTGAGTATGTCCTCTGTTGCTATTGCAGCCTCTGACAGTATCTGATCTTTATTTCCAGAAAAGAGAAAATGTGTCACAAACATCCTCTGTGGTGAAGACAAAGACAAATAATTAATTTAATTTTTTCTGCATTGTCTGTGCAATCCTTAATTGCTGTCATTAATCCCTGGTAGTCCAACAGACATACAATTTTTTCAATGACTTTCTGGGCAATCTATCAAATCACACTCAAATGTCGCTTTAGTTAAGACACACATTGGGATTTGACATATATCTTCACATTTTTCATAAGTGACTCATTGCAATCTAGTTAAATAATTTTGCATGGACAATCCATATGTGATATTAACTTGGATTTAAGACAGAGCAGGCCCAATTGTCTCTTGTCACAAATACTTCTAGATTTTGCTGTGATTAGCAACCCCAAATGTTTTTCAGGTGGTGATTTTGAGGCTTTTTGCGAATGTGGACAGACTTTATGACTGCTAGTTGTTCAGTGGGGAAAAGGAGGGGTGTGGAGAGGACCCTCTCTCAGCAGGGCTGCACCTGATCTCCTCTGCCTTGGGTCCCAGCCTCTCGTCCATAAGTTGTAGCAGAATCTGACAGCATGGCCATGTACTTCTACAAGATTACTCATTTGGCAAAATGACATGAAAACAAGTTAGATTGCTTCTCAATAAGTGATAAAGTATTTTTTTTTCCCATGACAATTGTTAAGTATTTGTAGGCAGCACGGGAAAAAATGGAACAGAAAGACTAAGACTATGCTCTGACTGTGCAGTCATAAATTACATGAAGTACATTTCATTATAAAGCACTACATTTTTCTAAACCTTTATGAATTCTCTCCATTTACCCTGGGGGGTTGTAATGTAAACTGACATCTTATTCTCTCCTCACAAAAATCACTAGTATTCTCTCAGAATGTTTTGTCTATAAATGCTAACAAGGAAACAACAGCAGCAGAACATACAAGAGAAAAGAGTATTTATTTTTTTCTTTGAGGGAAAGTCTAATATCTGTATGGAAAACCTGAAAATCTTCAAGCATCCTGTGTACAGAAATAATGACAACCATTCACCTATTTCAGTTCTGTGAAAAGAGATAAATGTTATTCTTGATATATAACTCCCTTAAAGAATGAAGAATATGCTAGAAGCATTAACTAATTGCTATTTCATATATGTTCTGTATTATTGTTATGATTTATATTGCTCGACAAAGAAATAACACTCTCATTTTCTTCAGCTTGAATATTTTTGAAGAATTTTCATATTTTCTTCACATATCTACAAGTTAAATAGCTCAAAGCAAGTTTTCTCCACTCCCAGTTTTGAATAGCACAGAATACTGGCTTTGTACCCTTGGGCTACTTGGATTTAATATCAAATTCTTACCTTGCACAAGGTCAGAGAAAAAAATAAAGCTTGTAAAATTGGACTCATATGAAGAATGAGTTTCTATCTTTTAATACTACCAAACAATCTGCAAATTATTTAAATTAAGACAACCAGCACTCCAACATCTGCAAGCAAAATGCTTAAACGCCAAATGCAACTTTACTGGCATAAGAAAATAATAAGTGGAGTTCAATTTGTGTCAGCATAGCTCAGGAAAATAAGATATCATGTCTTGCTGTCTGCTTGATGTCAACTTCTCAGATTCAAACCCTAATGCCTCATCTTAGGCTGTCCTTACTGGAGGCTGCCAAATAGCAAGGTTCAGCCAGAGTTCATGCAGCTACTACAAAATAGGTTTTTTTTCCCTTCTCCTTTTTCAATCATTATGAACCTTCTGCTTTATATTGTACACACTTGATTATATCTATCCTTGAAATGTATACAACTCTATTAGCCTCTTCTCCTATTCTTTTAACATACTGTAAATTCCTTTCTGTGCTTAGTTTGTTTTATGACTTACAGAATTAGGCTTTTAAACTTTCACTGCACAGAGAAGATTGAGTTGTGAGATTGGCTACAAGGAGAAAACAAAGGAATGGGAATTTATATTAATACCAAAAAAGAACAAAAGTACGAATACTTTTGCCATTTTTTTCTACTAAAATATTAGTTACCATCATATCCAGTTCTCAAAATAGCTGAAAGTGGGTTCTTCTTAGAAAGGGAATTTTAGCAGCTCTCTAAAATGCCCATTTTTGTTAATTCTAAGAAACCTAAATCCCCTTCTGCCTAAAATCTCATCTCTCATTGATATTGATATTTCAAATAAGCCTCATGCAAGCTTCAAATGAGCAATTCAGATGGATTCATTTTCTCAAATTGTTTTAAATTGTCTGCATATAAAATTACTCTAAATGAAAGTTGTGGGACAGATAAGCCAATAATTTAATGATAATATATATAGTTTAGTGCTGTCAAAGTTTACAATAGCATTTCAGAGAACTCAGAAAAGCCTTTTGGAATCTGCTTCAGGTGGAAAAAGCCCAAACAAAACACAACACATGTGGGTTGGAGCATTAAAGTCATGATATAGCAACACATATATTTTGCAGATAACACGATCCTTCTGCAAAACAGTAATTGAAATTTTCTGAACACTTCAATCATAATAAATATGCAGAAACACAGATGAATCTATACACATGTGGAAACACAAACAGAGTGTAAGAAATTTCAGTTTGCCACAGTGCTGCTAACAGCAGAGTTTCAATCATTTTAAATTAGCTGATGAGAAGTTAAGAAAATCAGCTGCCTTAATATTTTCTGAAATATGAGGAAGATTTAAAAACAAAAGTTTGGCTCAGTTATATTCTCTTCTATTTCTGACTTGCTCTTCTACTTTAAGGGAAAAAAGTTTCTTCACTTAGGCCCATTCATTGCAAACTTATCTGGTATGAATTACTGAAACATATTTGCAATATTCAGTGTCTGAACAGATGAAACACTTTAATACCTTAGATGGCTCATTTCTGGAATCAGCTGGAGTGGCATATTCCCCAAACTTTAAAAATACTTTTTACAAAATTCAAAGGCAGTCAAGATTAAAATTCCCAAATGTGTATTCTGGATTGTCTCCAAAAACATTCAGTCATTATTGGATATTGTCTTGATTAAAATTCCTGTTGGTTTGTTCTATGGTTAAAGAGTAATCTTGTATCTTAACTTTTGGAATGTATTCCTATCATGTGACATCTATGAAGTCCGAATTAATATAAAGAGATCTTTCTCACTACCCAGCATGGGAAAAGGTTTAAAACGTTCACATTTCAGCATAAAAGCAGTTCAAAGAATGTGTTTTGCACTAAAATTACCATTTATATACTTCAGGATTTCCTTCAGGAATAGTGAAAAGTTAATTTCTAAAGATTTGCTAGAAACCTTGTCAAAGCAATATCAGTGAGAATAATGCGTGTACTAGCCAGGAATTACACCAAGAGTTATTTACTTTCTCCTTTGTAGCTAACTTTGACACAGACCCCTCATTTTTCTGTAAAGAAGCTAGAGCCATTCCTGACTTAGCTCAGCTGAGAGAAGTTAGCTCAATTTGAGGAAATGAACCTGAATCACTTTTCTGAGTCTTTTAAAACTTAAAAAAAAATCTGGAAAACTTCCCATTGTCAGAACTTTGTCCCATAGATTCTGTGACTCCAAAGCTAAAATACTCACTTCTGAGCAACCTGTGATTTTCCCACTCTATAAAGCCCTGTGAGTTTCTCTTTACAGTTTTTACCTACCTTGGGAAAATGCAGGAGAGTTTCCCCCATGACCTTGGACCACAGGACCAAGCCCCAGGACACTGCTGTGCATCAGCACTCAGAGGAGGAAAAGGCAAATCAGAGATTTTCCTCTGTCATTCTCACATCTAAACTATGCTTTTAAGTAGTATTTAACCACTGTTGTGCTATTTAAGGATTTTATGGTGTTTCTTGTTCATCCCTGATAGGTCTCCCTCCATTAAGTAATTGAGGAGGAATCTCCAGCCTGAATCTCTGATATTTCATGATATGCTGCAGGGAGATGTGGTTTTCAGATCTCCTAGAAACAGTAGAAGAAGAAATTCCATTTTGGATTCTATGAAGCTGTCCATGAGGAGGTTTCATCAATACTCACTAAGACAAGCTAGCAGTCAGTTTTTAAAACAATCAGTGTTTTCCTCCCCAAAGTCTTTAACGTCTAATTCCCCAGCCAGATCTCCAGGTCAAAACGACATCTACTTTAGAATTGCTTACACACAGAAATTTAAAAAAAAAAACATTGTAGGACTGGAAAGGGAAAAAAGAAACATATTCCAGCATCCCCAAGGAACAGTTTGAGATACATAGACAGCCTGAAGTAATTGACTTGTATGACAAGCTACCTAAAAACTGCAATAATCGTCCTAGAGGGAATCAGAATTAGAATTAATCTCTGAATCTGTCTACAGAAAATTTGACTTTATCCACAACATGAGCAATACTCTGGTGAGAAGAAGTTCTTATATTGCCTATTATTTTTCCACAGAAGGACATGAACCAATTCAAATGCATTCTTCCATGGTGCTTACAGTTGCCCAAATATTTTTGGGAACCACTTTGTGCCCCCAGTACTGTTTCTACCTGTAACTTTTAGTACCATGAGTGACAGGTAGGTGCTTTCTTGAGACAAGTACCATATGAAAAGATAGTTTTGAAATTTGGGTTCCATGCAATAATTTTCTTTTTTCCCCAGAGATAACTACAGAGCAAAATGTCGAACATGTGGAAATCACAAGCTGAGTAAATTACTCTTACCTTGCTTCAGCTGTCCTTAAATTTAATGTTCATCCATTTGTCACTCTAAAATGTGATTTGTATATGCCAGAAAAAACTGAGAGACAGCAAGTATGTCAAATTCTATGCTTTATAATCTTCTCCTCCTCCCCCTTTATGTTTTGAGGTTGTCTCTTGTCTAGTCTGTCTGCCTATTTATCTAATTACAGCGCTCTGTTTTCTGACCAGAATGTCATGGAAGACATAATGCCCTGGAGGAGTTTTCCCATTTCTAAAATGTCATGTTCCCAAGGTGAAAGCTCTCAGTTTGAGCAGGTCGGACTCTCATTTGGGAGGGACAAGGGCTGGCTGGAGGAGACAGAATTCCCTCCTCAGCTTTGAAATAGTCTTGGAGACAGGACACTGGGCTGTGACAGAGCAGCTGTAGGCAGTTATTTCCATGTTTTCAATTTATGGGGATTTCAGGCACCTTTCATGATGTTCTGACTTCCCCAGATCATAGTGTGGTAGGACTGATGCCTTCTGCATTTTAGAGAGAGGCTAACCACTTCTCCCTCGGTCTGTGGAGAGCCATCACACAGCAGCCGTGCCTGTCTGGGGTTTAATAGAGTTTACACCTGGGCAGGAGCATCTACACCAGAACAAAAGTACATGTGGGGTAGCTAAGGAAGGGATCTGTTTTTCAGTAAACATTGGAACTGGAACAGTGGAGAGTATTTGGCAGTTTATAAGTTATCCTAATAATTTAGGAGTCTGACTTTCAGCACCTCTGTTTCAACTGTAAATTCAGGTTACTCATTTAAACCATGGTTACTCATGCAAGTTAATTTTATTGACTCCAGTAATAATATTCCTGTAAGTAAGATTTTCAACAGGCTTTTTTTTAAAAGTATTTTTCTTTATAGTTTGGAGGTATTTTTAACACATTTTGGATCTGTCTTTTCATGTCTGACTGATGATTGCTTGTTTTACTGCTAAGTATTTCATGGTTCCTGAGTGACATAGTTTTGACAAGATTTTTAGTGTGGCAGTGAACACATAGCAATGGCTGAGAGTTCTTTTTTGCTTTGTTTGTGTCCTGGCTTTCTTTCCCTAACAATTCACAGGTCTGTGATAGTGTTGTTTCAATCTGGTCGCTATTCTGTTGTGAGTATTCACACAGAATCTGCAATTAGTAAAGCAGTTCAGCCTTTGTTTTAAATATTTCTCCCTCCAGGCTTCATTGAGATGAAATGTATGTTCCAACTGTAGAAGCAGCAGCTGGTGCACTAGTGCAGAGAAAGTGGAGGCACTCCAAAAGAAAGCTAGGAGCACAAAATAGTGATGAGGATGAGGGGGATGATGACACTGAATCAAAATGTGTAACCAAACTTTGAGCATCTGGTTTTAACTGAGGGGAGGAGATTCCACGACTTCCTTGTGCACTTTATGAAGAACCACTTCCTTCTGTTTCTTTTTGAAGCTGCTGCTTGCTGGCTTCCTAAGGTGCCTTGGAAAAGACAGTGTGCAACTCTTGTCAGTTTATCCAGCCCAGATCTCCATGAGTTTATGGACCTCCTCAGGCATTGTTTTTTTCAGATTAACAGTAGGCACTCCATAATTCTGGTGGTTGTTAATGTCCTCTGAACCTTCTCCTTTAAATCCTTTAAATGAAAGGATTGGGGATTAGGGGCCAGAGCTACATAAAATATTCACAATGTGGGAGCACAATGGATCCACAGAGGCATCATGATGACACAGGACTCAGGATCTTTTCCTTTCCAAACAAGCCCTAGCATCTTTTTTTTTTGCTTTTTGGCCTCTCATTTTTACTAAGTGAGAGTCCACCAGTGATTTTACATGGCCTAGAGTATATTTTCCCCAACATACATCACTTCACACTTATTTACAATGAGTGGACCCCACAGACTTACATCACTCAGTCACTCAATATGGAAGTTCCTTATGAATAAATCACCTTTCTGCTAGTGAGACACTACACAAGAATATTTCTCTTATACACCTTCACTATGTACCTCAAAATGAGCTTTCTTCTCAGTGGTACATGCAGATGCTCTCCTCCTAAGTGCAAAGGATTTTCTTCATTGAATAATTCACTTTAATGGAAAAACATCCTAACACAGTAAAATACCTACTTTAAATTTTGAGTTTCTGTTCTGAATTTTCTTCTTTTCTCTTGTCTACACAGAATAATTTGGTTCAATTGTTTTTAAACAGTCCAAATATTGTGGAGACTGTTAGTTGGATTCTCCAGACACTACTGTGATGAATAAAATAAAGATACAACAAAATAAATTACTGTGACAAAGCAGCCACTTCTTACAAGTGCCACTAATATTAGGAATGTACTTCTGTAATTTTAACTGTTGCTAAGGAAAAAAGTGTTCTGAATTTTTTTTTTTAAAGATTAAGCACTCTGTCTACATTTGATTCTCATTTCATCTTCTCCATATATTCTATTCCATTCGTTGGAAGCCAGCCAGAAACTCAGCTCCATGTAACAACATTCTTCCTTCCAGGCTTCTAAAAGCATTTGGCTTGACAAAAAAATGTTCATGGTGCCTATTATATTTGTCATTCTGTGTCCCTCTTTCCTCTGCATTGTCTGTTCAGGCTGGGTGTTTGGGTCATTGGTATGTGTTTGTACAGAGCTTGGCACAACACCATCCTACACTTGTGCAGATGTTTAGGTACTGCACTGAAAAATACCAGCCATTGCAATAACTATTAATCCATTTTACTATAAATTATTGAATTCAAATAGCACAGCATTAAAATTACATGTATGCCAAATAGAAATGGTTTAATTAAACCTTCATATTTTAAAGGCTTCAAGTAAAAACCAAACCAAATTTCAAAAGGTTTCCAAGTTTCAAGGGGATATATTTGAGTTTCTCTTGCAGAAAAGGATCAAAATGTAGGGATAAAATTTGAGACTATCCAACTAGAATTTTGGATGTGGTTTTTAGTAATTTATTTAAAATGATTTGACAAAAGGAGCTGCATGAGCAAAACTACCAACTTATTGTTTCTAAGAAGCACAGGCTTTAAAGATTTCTTGCCGCATTCTGCTCTGTCCCACATGGAATGGCTGACCCATAGATCCCACTGGAATGGTAGATTCCTGCTGTAAAGGTACCCCTTCCTAGAGCCACTCTCTCTGTGGGCAGCTTCAGAGCAGCATTTCAACAATGACTTTTGAAACGCCTAATACTTGTAAGTGAAATAATTTGAAATTTTGATCAGCCAATGATGTTCCACATGGAAAGAAAACACAAACTGGCCCACAAAGATGGTCTTCCCTATTGGCTGAAATTTATAGTATGACACAGTAAAAATCACTGTACGTGCTCTCAACTGTTCTCCATATGCTGTCACTTGGTAAGATAAAGAGAACCAGGTCACTTTCTTTACTTGTACAGCTTGTGAGTAGTATTGGTGATGATCCTACATTTATAAATCTTTGAACAGTTTGTTCTGCAGTCTCAGTCTCTGTACATCTCTATCGATTTAGTGTTTTTTACAGTCATGTTTTTAAAGCATGCCTCATTTATAAATCCTGCATTTATTACTCTCTGTTCAGCTAAGCTGGCCTATGTTTCCACTTTTGAATCCTGTGTGATCACTTTAAAAATAAATTAAAAAGAAAATAATTACTTTTTAAAGCATATGTGTGTGAAATTCCCTTTGGCTTTACACTGTTTTTGAAGCAATATTTCTCATCAAAGACAAAAAATTACGCACTACTTTTCAGAAGTACATTCAATGAAAATTATATATGCATTTTCATTGAACAGTCAGTTTGCCATGTGAGTTTTGTGGACAAGAAGGATAAAAGCTCAGATTCAGAGCTCTTACAAGCCATAAAAATATACTTGAGGTACATAAACAAATGCCTTAATACTAGATGATAGTACACCTGGAAAAAATTTACAGTAACATACTTAAAGATCAAAAATCAAAGAAAATTTAAATAAAATATGACATTTTCTTAAATATACTTACAATTTCACATCTATAATAGCTGCAAAATATATAAGCAGGAAGAACTGAAAAAAAGCGCTGAAGTTGTAGATAAAATTTTGTTTTTCTGAGTTACTATTTGAATTTATGAAGTTCTTAACCTGTATTCTTTTAAACAGAAGTACCAGTGGGTTTTAAATATTCACTGAATATGTTTTCTTCTGCAACTTTTTTTCACTTTTGAATCATTGAAATGAATAGAAAATAAAGAAAAAGATCCTGATACAGTAAGAAGGCCAGGAAGACTATTCTAAAACATGCAGAGGAAACTCATTATACCCAGTTTGCCTTGACTGCAGGTAGTGAGAAGTGCAGACAATCCCCATGCAAGGCCTGAGAAGTTTCTAATTCACAGCTCCATCATCCCTGCATCCTGCAGTTCCTCTCGTTTGCTGCTGATTTCAGGCAGCTGTGGAAGCCCCTGTTGTGCTTTCTCTGCTGGGGACAGTTCCATGAGATGTCTGCCCCATAAAAAAGTGCAGAAATCCCATTAAAACCCCACTGCGTTAACCTCCTGAAGGTTACCCTCCCAAAGCACTGCTGGCAATCTCTGCAGCTCACAGGTGATTCTGTCCAGCTGTACAGAGGATCCAGATTCATCTTTCCCTGAAATCTCCAATAAATGCACCATCACAGTGCTTTGCATCCTCTGGGATGGAGCTCATTCATGAGAGCGGCTCAGCAGCTCCTTTCCTGCACTGTTCCTCCTCTGCTTCTGCATCTCTCAAATAGCTGGACACTTAGGGACTCCTAAATACTGACAACAAACTGCAAAAGTGGGTTTGTGAAGAGGAACTTTGCCAACAGACCTACAGATGCTGTAAGGAGGACAAAAAATGATGGAGGTAATTTTCTTTATGGATTTAAATAAACAAAAATTTCACTCAGTCCTGAAAACTTATCTTCAACTGCTCTTTGCTTGGCAAAAATTCCACTACTTCAGTCCCAGAAGATTATTTGGAGAAGACAGAGCAGCTTGAATTCAAAATGCTGCTGTGTTGCAACACTCGGACCCAGAATTTTTGAAGTTCTCAAAGTTTCCTAACACTTTTTTTCCAAGGAGGTCTTAGACAACATTAAACTTCAAAAACACCAAAACCAAACCCACAACCTTTTGTGTATGTACACTAACATGACACAGATGCAATTGCTGGAAAAGTCAGCATTTTCCAAAGACACTCCACAGTGACTGTAGCTCATTTCTGTGCTAAGTGTACTGGAGTAAAGACTGGAACATCACATCTCTCTGGCTTAACTTAACAGACACTCTTTTTCAGGAATGAATGAACTAGAAATAAGTTTCTTATTGTACAATCATACTGCAGCATTCACACAAGTTGGAACATTTCCTAATTCCTGCCTAATATCAAACAGCAACAATACAGATCAAAGATAATGCATACAAATTTGATATTTACAGTGCCTCCCTGCCTAGAAAGGATAGGAAAAATGATATGACTGAGTATAAATAAGAGTTATGGCATTTTCAAGGATCAACTACCCAAATAGTCAACATGTGCACAGATATAAGTTTAATAGCCTCTTATTAAAAGATGCAATAAAATTTGAGAGTGTACTGGCAGTAAATAGATTAAAGATCCATTAATCTATCTTCAGGAGAAAAAATTTCATATGCAGTCATGATTAGATAGCTGGATGCAGCACACATATCCATGTATCATTTTCTAAGAACTGCAGTTGTTAGGTTTTAATCATGCACCATACTTACTTCCATTAAAATATCTGTTTTGTGTAAATGAACAGCAGGAAGTAATAAACACCCAGTCCTTACAGTGTTTTGATATCAAAATGTGGGTGACTGATAGTTGAAAAACACGTTTGCCAGACTCTGCAAATAAACACCAAAATATGAACTGACAATTGGGAAGCAGAGATATTCGATACCTTTAATGTATGTCAGCAGGATGCCTGATGCTAGAAACCCAAATGAAGTGTTTGCTGTGCTTAAGACAAATATGGTCTCATCATCAGAGTATCAAGGTAGAGAAATACTCAGAAAGAAGATCAAAAGAAAGCAGTGGACTGGGGCTATAATCAGAGCACTAAAATCAATGTTGATGAGAATTGAAGTTGGCTACAGTTCGAGTTCATGTTAGGCAGATGTTTATCATTTTGCCTTTCTCTCAGTGGTGCTAAACAACAAAGCAAGAAGGAAACCCAGAAGGAATAATCAGAGAAAAATCTCAAGGGGAATCTTCTCTGGAAGATCAGGTGAAAGACAGACTCTTCACATTGGGGCAAAAGTTACAATCCTGTGGAAACAGAGCTTGCTGAGAGAAAAAGCCACCAGGCCAATCTTCCATGTGGTGTGGAGGACCAACAACAGCACTTTCCCCTTTCCTAAAGCAGAGAAAAAGACACCTTAAGAACTGCTTTGCTACCTACCAGTATGGAGACCTACTACCCAGACAGAACAGGAATGTAAAAATGTTTTTAACTCATCCCCAATCACATTCCATTCTGAGCTGGGACATGATCATCAGATTTGTTCCAAGGAGAACAATTCACGTGAAGTAAACCAGTTTCTTAATGCTGTTGAGGGACTGTTATCCTTAAGGGCATCATGGTGGGAACACAATGCTCATCTGGAATGAGGATTGTTTGGTTCGTTTCAGCAATACCCTGCTAGGAAGTGTTCCCTGAAGATCCCTTAGTAGAACTTGCCTTGAACACGCTTATCGTGACCAACCTTATGCTCTGAGACTACTTTATGTTTTTAATATTCAGTTTATCAGCTACATAAAGAATTGCTTTCCAGGTGCTAAAATCTCCCTCAGCAGTCTGAAGTCCTTTGAGAATATATTTGTTTTTATTGACTTCATTCTGATAACTTTCTAGCCTAGAAATTAATCTTTGTCGTGTCAGCATGTGTGCCTTTGGCTAGAGGTAAACCCTACTGTGTTTGGGAGGGATACCAGAGACTATAGATTTATATGGTGCCATCACAAAAATATGTAAATGATGGTTAAGGTCTCTTTAGAGACTGGTAAGTTTCAAAGGAACCTCGTGCATGGAAAATAAATGTATATAATTAGTACCCTAGGTTTGCTAGACCAATCATTATGTATTCCTGCCTGCTTGAGCCTCTGATGTGCAAAACAACTTGCAAAGCCTTTTCCTGATATTTCCTTGTCCTGCAAAGGGTTGGTCCTCTCTGACACAAAGAGGGGCCCCATTCTCTCTGCTCTCAGGCTGCCCCTCAGCCCTGGCAGGATTTGGCCCTAAGTCTGCCCACTCCCCTGCCCTCTCCCCTTTTACAGGGAAATGAAACTTCATACAGTGCTGTGCTAATGCTGGTTTGACCCCTTCACACTCCATATACAGTTAATTTAAAGTTTGAAACAGCTCTGACAGATATTTTCTTGAACGCATATAATTATGTTTTAAATTCTTCCATTGCAGTACATGTTCTCACTGGGGTCCCACAAATCATCTGATTCAGTTCTGGGGTCATGATTAGGATCTTTCACATGAGTGGACTAAAACACAGTGAGGAAACAAAATTACACACTTTTTTTTTTTTGTCAGCATATCAAATACTACTTTTCTTTCTCCCTTTTCCCATTTTTTATTTCTTAAAATACATTTAAAGCCTGTGATTCTCACTGGAGAAAAACAAATATGAAAACCCTATCTTCAGATTTAGTGCATATGAAACTAAAAGTTTACTATATTTGAACTAAAACCAGGAAATCCATTAGTATTAGTGGTACCAGCTGTTCTTTGTATTAGGCCAAACTCTGCAAGGGGACACTGAAAGTCCTGCTCTTCAAGGTCAGCATAGAATGGATAAGTTTTATTTTAAGTGAGGGAAAAAAAGAATAAAGAGACATCTCAGAGGAACAAAGTGCTGGGCTTATAACTTTTTCTGGAAGAGCAGCCTTTTTTAATGGATTTGAAGAACTCATGGAGAGGACTGCAGAACTGCTTTTGGGAATTATGCTGGCTGTGTCTCAATTGACCTCCTTCTATCCTGCAAGGACATCTGAGTAAAGCAGGGAAAACTTGAAATTTTCTAAATGTTAGCATTCTTTCATACACAGTGGTCTCTTCATCCTACATGTTCTTTTAACCAAGTTTTTTTTTTAATTACCCAACATGGAGAAGCACCAACTGAAGAAGTCAGCAATCCCACCTTCCATTAGGAAGGCAACACACAGAAAAAGCTGGTAGTTAAAAACCTGTTCCAGTGACAATTTCAGTGACTTACAAATTCAGTTTGAGAAGCAAAACTTATCTTTTCAGAGTTTGTATTCAATGTCCCACTTCAACAGGTATGAGTAAGTGGTGGCTGGAAATTTTGAGCCCTGAAGAACTGGGAGTTGGGTTTTGTGTACTAATTCAACATTGGCTCTTCTAATTTGTTTTCTTCTCGACTGCTATGCTGAAAAAACTCAACTGATACATTGCAAGAAAGATTAAAGTCACTTCACTTCCCATTTGCTTTAAATGTCTGCTACTAAATAGTGCTGATAAGTAGAGATACAGCTTAAAGCAGCATTCATATACCTAAAATGTGTTACTTCCAGAAGCTTGCACTGTGTTGTCTTAATTTACATTTTGCAGCAAGAGTTTCCAATTCTACACAGTAATAAATGTGCAGGAGTAAAAGTCACAGAAGGGAAGGAAAATCTTGGCATCCAGCTTTACAACTTGAACAGCACAGTGATAAATAATATCTTCTATTTTCTGCAACTTTAATATTACACCGACTCTCCTGAAGTCCCTCCTCATAAATAAATAAACAGTTGAAATAAACACTCTTGGTGTTATTTTGTACCCAAAAATTCATGAAGATTCAGGGCATGTCTGCATGTGCTTGACACATTTCACATGTGTAATTTATGCATCTCCCACAGTACTGGGGCAGAGCACACCCATGTGTTTCACACATGGACTGTGCAGTCCGTATTAGCCATGGTCCACCTGGGGATGCCATGTGGGCAGGCTGCAATAAATGGCTGTTTGCTGAGCCTTTAAGCATGGTAACAGAGAAATATCCTCCAGGAGGCTTGATTCCTAGGGACTGTGTACAAAACTTCTAAGCAGGGTAGCTGGAGGTAGCTCTACCTTGCATCTGTGCCTGTGTGTGTGTGTTTCAGATGCTCTGTTAGTGTCACTTCCCCAGGAATCTTTTCATGGCAAGATGCTCACTCTTCAGGCTGTAATTGATTAATGGGTGGGCAAATGTCAGAGGTCATCTGGACAGTGAGAGGGGGGAGAGCCTGCCCTGTGAGTCCCAGTGTGCAAACAGGTTTTGCTCTGAGAAGGAGCAAAATGTTTTATCACAGGACAGAAAGGACTCGGAGAGCTTTTCTAAGCCTTTGCCCACCCTAAGGCAAGATCAGTGACCCTTTTGCAATTCTAAATGCTGTTTGTCTTGCCTGCTTTTAGAGATCTCCCACAAGGGAAAGCCCAGCCTTCATGTGCCTTGTTATCCTTAGTGTTCCAAAAGTTTTGCTGACACCTATTTATATGGCTAAAATATAAATCCATTAGTGCTTGTCTTGTGCATGATGGACATGGAAAACAGATTAGTTGCAACTGAAACTTGAAGAGTGTACTCCTGTCACTTGTTCAGTCCTCCTGTCTAATTAAACCACCTCAGACCTTTCTAGACTGTGTTTTTCTGCTTCTCACTAGAAGTTATGTGAATACCTCATTTATTTTGATTTCTTATGAGAATATCACAGAAACCATGTAAAAAATGTCACTAGAATTGAAGTATATGATAATAACAACAATCTATCTTCTCCCTGCTGTTGTCCTGTTTCAGAAAGTAGCTGGATTATGATATGTCATACAAGATGTCCTATGTGCTACATAGGATCCTATTAATTTTGCTATTTTCCAAGTTCTTCCCTGAAATATATGTTGGAAGCAGGATTTTGTTCCAGCATTATTACAGGAATTCATGGTGATTTGGCTGGACTATAATGCTGCAGACTCTTCTTTTTGGGGAAGTGGTTATAGGCAGGTCACAGGCTGTTTTGTTATATATTTTGCTTGCAGCAAAACATTGGCACTGTGTTTTCCATGATGTTCTCACAGGGAAGCTAAGGAACTAGATGAACAAATTTGCAGGTTTTTAGGAAATTCAATTTATAGGAATGTTCCTATTGTACTTAGTGTATGTATCATAAAGACTACTCCTGATTTAAGATTTTCTAAGGTGTAATTGTCACTTCTGTAGGGCACATACATTTTGTGTTTGGGGTGCAACTAATGAAGTATTGCTTAGAAAGTCTGAAAAAAATCAATTCCAACTCCTTTTCAGCATCTGGAGCCATAGTTATGAATATCTTCTAAGGTTTTTTTATTGGAGACATTTCCATAAGACATAAGGACAAAACCTCCACCACAAAACATCCCTCCACAGAGGAGATAAGAAACATGAAACTATTAGAAGAGCAAAATTCCTGTCAATAAGGAGGTTCTAAATGAGGGACAAAACTTTTAAAAAGTGAAATAAAATATATTTCTTTGGTAATATTCATTGTTTCATCATCTATTTGTGTCTTTTTTGTTACAAAGCTCTTGAAAAACATTTCCAGTCTGTGTTCCAAGATAAGCTCTTTGTAATGCCTTATGATGATAATCCACCTAAGGATGTAAATTACTGGGGAGAACAGGAGAGAATTCTAACAGATTTTAGACTCAGGATGTTTGGCAGACTTATAAATAAGGTCTGTAATTTCTATGCACTTCTTCAAATTTCTTCTAAGCTTACCTAATAATAATGTAATCTGTGATTTGAATGTCATGGCATCTTTAGTATGTCCTTTAGTAAGAGGGGTAAGCTGATTAAATCCTACACTTGAAGGAAAATAAAGATACAAACTTGTGAACAGATTCAAGGACTATAATCTCTGTAATGAAAATATTAAGCACTAGACAACACTATGTAACAGCTTTGGCAAGATATAGTCTATGTCAAATAGTCAATAAAATTTAAAACAATAATTAGTCAATAGGAATGTTTCTTCAGGTGAAATTTTTATAGTCTTTCCACAATCCCCTGTCAGTAACCTTAGTTAGTCCTGGACTATTTTTAGTACTGGTGGTCTTTTCTTATTAATTGCAACAGTTTCTCTGGTAAAGTGACCTAAATTATTTACTTGAAACAATTGGTCTACAATAAAATAGCAGTTTGATAAACTTCACAAATGGAGGTTTTTGATTTCTTTTCTTGAATTTGGAAGACAAATGTGATTCCTGGGAGTGAGGATGTAACACTTTACAAGTACAGGGCTTTGCTTTAAAGACTTATGAGGCACACTAAGAGGCCCTGAATATTAACCAATCATTCAACAATAAATATGGGGAGAAATTACCTTCAGATTATTTGTATCACAGTTTCCACTACACTGAGGTTAGGTATATTTAGTAACAAGAGTCCAGGTACTACTTGTCTATATTGTTTTAAAGTTAAAAATAATAATAAAAAAGATATACCAACTAAGAAATCACCTATGTCATCAGTAAAACACATTCTCTATACATGTTGATTCACTTAGGCCACTCAGAAAGTCCTATTTTGCAGGTGTTGCAGCATTCCAAAAAACAAAAAGGCTTCTTATCTTAGCCCAGAAACTTTAGGGCTGGAAGGGATTTTGCTAATGATTTCTCCTGGTTTTGAGAGAAATGTTAGACAAGAGCTCCTATTCCCTTCTTCAGCTTCATAACTTCTTTGCACTGATTGTATTTTTTTTTCAAAGATACTCAGTTTGGATCTAAAGAGGGATTAATTGGGAAGTTCTTTTAATTCTAGGCTGCATAACTAGAATTTCTGCATTTCACAAACCAGACCTTGCAGTGTGGGGCTTTTTTTTGCAGTGCAGTTGCACAACAAGGAGTAATTGTCCATAATAAAAAACCCAAATCTTTTGAAGTAAGTTCTCTTAACCTATTTAACATTTTTTTGGAAGCATCCCCACCTTCACAGTAAATGACATAAAGACGTTCTGTGTATACAGTACATAGTAAACAAATCTTCCCAGCCTCAATATTTGTCACCATAAAGAATAGACTTATCTGAAGGTGAAAGATGAGGTACAGATAGTGGGGGTTATCAGTGAAAAAAAGCTCTTTTAGACATTGTAAGTTATGGAAGAATCTATCATTAATGCTGTAGCATGAGTTTGGGAACATCAGGTGTCACCTGCCAAAACATTGCTGAAAAAGTTTATAATGACAAACTCCTGGGGTAAAGGGATAAATAAGAAAATTTAGTCTAATTCCTCTGGAAAAAGACCCAAATGCTAGTATATTGAATGCCCTATACTGAAATATATTTATAGCTGTTATCAAATGGATCTTTATCTATAAACAATTACAGGTTTACTGAAAAATAATGAGAAACACTCTTTCAAATCTGGCTTAAGAAACCACTACCTGTTCTCTTGTATACTGATAGTTCAACCCAAACTTTTGATGTTGGGTTGCATGATAAAGACACATACCTAATCCCCTGAAAAAAATTCTGGAAGACTGATAAGGAGGCTGGTGAATCCATTCTTTTTAACTGCAATTATCTGAGCACATGGGGGAAAGAGAGTGAGAAATAATCAGCAAGAGATGTAGGTTCAAGGATTGTCAGGGGAAGGGATAGGGAGACAGGACTCCTTTGGCAGTGAATAAATCAGAAATGTAGGTTTACAGGTTTCTGATCAAACAAATTGCCTTCTGCTGATGGTCCTTCTGCAATTGGGAAGAGAAGATTTTTACACTATCCCTGTAAATAAAGGAGACTGCATGAAAGCTGGGTGGGTTTTCTTTGTTGTTTGCAAGGGAAGAATCCTGCTTCCTCATTCCAGCAGCGATTTGCTGGGAGGAAGATGATGTTACAGAGAACTTCCTACCCACATTCTCTCAGGCCATCATTTTGTGACTGAGACCACAAAGAAGAAAGGAATCCTGTTATCTTGCAGCATTCATGCTGGGTCATGGAAAGCTCATTTGAGAACTGCAGAGACAGCATGTACCTTTCCAAGAGAGTGTGTGATTATGGTGGGAACAATACAGCAGATAAAAATGTTGGTATAATTCTTTAGGTGCCAAGCCATGCTGCTGCCTCTGCCCTTCAAGGAGACATTGACTGCGCCTGCCTGTGTTGAATTTTACTGGGAGTCTTTCAGCAACTTCATTTCTAATATGATTCACATAATTCCAAGAGTTATCTCAAGATCGGGGTTTTTTGCTTGGTTGGCATTTGGAGTAAGAACTTCCAATACAGACTTTGCAACAGACAGCTCAGATAAACTGGGGTGTCAGCAACTTACTAACAGGTCTTTGCTCTGCATTTTACACAGATTTACAAGCTTCATTTCTGCACCTGGCTTGCTGCTGTCAACCCTTCTCTCTTCTCCTTCTCCTCAGTAATGTCTCTTGCTGGTCCGTGTAACTGTGGGCAAGCAACGGATACCTTACTCCTTGTTAACAAGAGCTAGCAAATGACATATTTTCCAAGTGAAGTCGGTGGAAATCCCCTGTCAGCTGTGAATTGTACTATTTAAATTATACTGCTGTGCTGACAGATTCAGATTTGCTACTAACCATGATTGCAAGAAAAATTCAGGTATGGCAGAAAATTATTTCTTACAAGCAAAGCTTTACCTTGGAACAACTATAGAGGAAGGCTTTTGGCTCTGTGAGTTACAGATTTCAGTGGCATTTCACTTAATCTTTATGATTATCCATTTACAGAAACTGTGAGTGGGTTCAAACTTTCCACACTGCCCATGAACTAACCAGAGGAAGTTCTCATGGTTTATGTTTTAGCCTCTGGTTTTCCTTTATGGGTTTTAATGCAATGATTAGGCATCAGGTTCTTCTCACGCGTCTGGATATTTCTCCCCAGCTCTAGGGGTAGCCCAGTACAGGGTGGTTGCTGCTCATGGAAGGTGGCAGGGCCTCAGAGAGCAGGGCCTCAGAGAGAGAACTTGGCATCCACAGCCTGGGGTGTGGGAACAGAAGTCACCAGCCTGAGTGGTTAACAATTCCAACCCACTGGTTTTGGGGTAGGAGACAAGAAATTCGTCTACAAAAGCCCTGTTAGTTAGGCTGGGAGATGTGTCTGTCCACCCCTGCATCCCCAGGTCCTAGGTACATAATAGCTTTAGGCCCTCTCTGCCTTTATCTGAGGAGGTGGAGGCCGCCCAGCAGGGCAAAAAGGTGGGGATGAAGGAGGGACTTAGGAGGAAATTGTGGGTGCTGTTAAGTTTGGTCCTGTAAGACCTGTGGTTAAAATCCAGTGTGAAACTAGAAGCCTTTTCCAGCTGTATTACCCTGACCCTCACACCAGCATGCTTGATCCCAGTTTGCCCACTGGCTTTAGTGTTCTTTGGAGCCTTCAGGCTGCATTGGCTGTCGTGGGTACCCAGGGACAAAGGCAGCACTAAGCCAACCCCAGTGCCTGGTGCACAGGCTGCCAAATTTTGTTTCTCAGTACAGTGAGAATGGAGTGGGGAGAAATAATCTTTGTGCTTAGCCCATGCACAGTTGGGGTGTCCTAAGTGCTGCTCACTGTTGGGAGTGCAGAGCCAGGCTCTGGCAGCTGCAGACTCTTGGTGGTCTGAATTGCTCATTACCCTCCTGAACCCCGGTGCGATAGCAGCCTCTCAATCTTGGGTGCTGCAGTTGGCAGTCGGAATTGGGCCCTTATATCCTGCAGCTTAAGCAAAGACTGTAAGAATGAAAAGTGGTATCATGTAATCCACAAAGTGGGAATAGGAACAAATATTTGGGAATCAATCTTTATTTCATAAGCAGTATCCAGTAACCAAGAAGAGCTCAGCAGAAACTGACCGTGGAAGCACCAGAGAAATGCTTGGTACTTGACCATAATTTGATTAGTTCTCAATAGCTTCTAGGAAAAAAAAAAAATCTCTAAACCTGCATATATTTAAGATAAGCCTTTTGTTTCATTTGTAACCCCCAAACTGACAAGGAATTTAGGTCCCTTCCCCCTTCTTAGACTCCATCCTCTTTTTATTTTGTTCTCCATGTTACAGAACTTGATTTTTTTTCCCTGCAGTACTTTTCTTTGACCTCATTCCCCCCTCCAAGTAACTCTATCCTGTGCTGCTATGTGCATGCCCAGCCAGAGCTTTACAGATGGCTTAATTATTTTCTTTTCTCAAAGAAAATTCAATCTGATCCCCAATACGCATAGGATAAAAGAAAATGAATCAGCTGGGAAGCTGCATTATAAAGGGGGAGGGGGAAAAGAAGTTATGTAAAATTTCATGTCGCTGTCAGACTGTTTTCATAGAATTTGTGTTTGAGATTAAATTAAATCTCTAAAACTGCTTTGATAGCTTCATACTTAGGGTGAAATGAAGCAGATGCATTTTACCCCAATACCATGCTTCTCATCTCCCCTTGCAGAGAGAGAATGAGCTGCTTTGTGGAACAGTTCTATATACTTACAGTATTAAGCAATTCTTCTTTTCCCCTGGCATTGGTATTCTTTTATTCAATTTATCTGTACTATAGCTTGGATAATATTTACCAGATGTTAAATAAATAATTTAAGATAACAGAGTCCTGCATGACAGTTGTAGCATTTTGGGTCACCTTTTTATTCAATTTTTAAAAAAAATCACTTCAGTACAAGATTTCAATATAGTTCAACTCAGTGGTGACACTTAATACTTTTTCCTCTCCTTTAATTTGAAAGCACTGTTCTTCAAATAGTTCATTTGCCATATTGTTTTTATCTTTAACAAGATAAAATAGACGTAGAGGGTTTACTATTTCAGCCTGATGCCGACAAATATGAAACCAAAGAATATGAAGAGCCAATGTTTTGTAAAAGCCAGTGTTATATAATGAAACCAAATGCACAGTTTGGAATTTAGAAAGAAATCCTAGTGTGAAGATAAAAGGACATGAAAGATAATAAATGCTGAAATGATACACCACATAATGGTATACTGTCAAGAAAGAAAGATAACATGATAACTTACAGAGCCATCTCAAAGCCTACATTGGTACTTGACCTATAGTTTGCAAGGAAACAATCTTTTTGTTTCATCTGGCTCATATTAAAAATAGGAAAAACAAAACCCTTATTTTTTTCCACTCTCACACATATGGTTCAAAATCCATGCAATTTTTAACTGTCTAGAATTCCTTTAAGCAATTTAAGACAGAAAGAATTATTAAATCACTTTTCCATTTCATTTGATGAAAAACTGCCCCGCCACCGTTGGTCTCTGTACTATCAATTTTAAAGCTCGTAGGGCTCCAATTGGTCCTGTGTGCAATCCATCACGAGTGGCATCAGATTTGTATTGCCCAAGTTGGGTGCTGCTGAAGATAGAACTGAATAAAACCTAACCCAGTGTGCAAGTTAACTTTGAGCAACACTTAAAAGCCTTCCCTGCTCCAGGTCTTTCCAGATTTTGAAATGTGACTGTTTCCCTATTCTTTCTCAAAGAGTTTTCAAAGCCTAACAAGTTCTGCTGTCCTCAGTCCACCTGAACTCTGGCGGCTGCTCTCCTCCTCATCTCTCCTCTGCAGGACTGAGGAGCTAAAAAGCCATCTAAGAAAATCACTTTTTTTTTTAAAGAAAAGAAACAGAAACCTATCAACCCAAGTAATCTGGTTTCCAGAAACGACAGGTTAAAATACCATTAGATTGAAGTCAACCTTTCATCTATGCTGTGTACACAGTTTTAAACAGCTGTGGTCTGCATATAAATGCTCACAGGTCTGCATTGCAGCTGAGAGTGCTGGAAAATCTTTGGTAATAACTTTTTTTGATAGAAAATTCGGGTTTAGGTTAATTCAAGTTCTTCTCAATGTTCTTCTCTTCAATGTTTTAGGAAGTATCTACAAAGCACAAGAAAGGTTTGAGGTGGTTCTTTCTACCAGCCCTGCACAACTTATCTGTGTCTGGCACCCAGATTTTGGTTTTCAGCTGGAAAAAAAAAAAGAATTTTCATTTTTTAAAAGCTAGAAAATCTTTGTCTGGGGTTATCAATTAACGATCTTTAATCTTCAACATAACTGCAGGTTTTTAAGAAAACAAAGCCTTATCTGGAAGATGAACTTGTCCCAGTTTTCTTGGCTATGATGTTCTTTTTCACTGTAACGATTCAGGAGGATTTTTCTCAGAAGCACTGTGGTTTTTTTACCCTGTTATAGAACCTAGACCTGCCAAATTTTATAATCTTATCTCCCACTCTTCACAGTAGCAAAAACAACGATATAACTTTGCAGACAAGACTCTTGAACAAGTAGCTAGAAGAAAAGCAAAGCCATGATTTCTGGGAACAGCCTTTCCACAGTGGGAGCTGAAGGTGCTCAAAGCCTTTTGAAGTCTTTGTAGTTTACCTGTGAATCCTATTTCCAAATGTTATTAGTGACCCTACTACCAGAGAATATAAATCTGTACCCTAAAGAGATAACTTGCTTTTTCACTGGGATCATTGCCAGGGAATAGATTCAGCACAGCGCTGAATTTCACGGGCTAAACAATAACAGGTAATTGCTCACTTAATTGAGAATTATGTGTTTAGCTGGCAAACACAATATCTGAAGGCCCACTCACAGCTGTTCACAGGTGTGCTTTGGTATTTACGCGCAGGTTTTTCTTGCTGTGGGGGCTGTGAGAGCTCCTAGCTGCTGCCTTGCTGTGCAGCTCAGGGTTCCTGGGAGGGAGGGAGTGCAAGCAGAGCTGCTCAGTGCTCATCGTTAAAGCAATTCAGGAAATAAAAGTGAGTGTCTCTCAGCACAATATATTCCTGGGAGCCTAATCTGAATGAGCAATTCATTGGCATGTTTCTATTTCCAGCAGGGGCTGTGCCAATTAAGAGGGCTGCATATAAACCCTTTTAGTGATGTACACTGGGAGGTAAAAATAATGATAAAATATGGATTTATTTTTTTAGCTATTCCTTTAGTGATAGTGGGAATGGAGCCAAGCAAGCCTACTGCCCTCTCCTTTCACAGGCTATTTCCATAAGTACCTGGCCAGCCAAGAGATAAATTCTCCTTTAGAAGTGCTAAGAAACTTGTCTCTTACTTCTTGTGCATCCAGATGGGAAAATAAATGTTCTACTGCAGCCAAGATTTGTTATTGCGCTTGGAAAATTAAAGGAAACTCTTGCATCTCTATAGTCATAGTGTCTTTTTAGGTAAGCAACTATTGCTGGCTGTGAGAAGATTAGGGAATGCTGAATTAATGTTATCTGCAGTATTTGGTCCTTTTATTATTTTAATAAGAATATGGGGTGGGAAAGGAAGCACACCTGAGAGAGTCAAGGCTGAGTGTCAAGAGATTCTGCTCTGTTGAATCATGCAGGAAATAAAGAAAAGAGCTGAAAGGACCCCAGAGACTTCCAGAGCTGTGGAACTTTGGGATCCTCTCTGCATTACTTCACTCAGAGCTATGAACCTCTGTTTTGTACACCCAGTTGTAGTTTTATGCTTTTTCCTTTACTACCTCGTGGCTGCAGTGCTGCCTTCACAGCAGCTCTGCTGTGAATCCATGAGCCTTCAAGGCAGGATTTCATCCACAAAGTGGGGAGAAGCTGCTCCTGCCCTGGTAGCAGCAGGAGTTTGTTCCCCACTGAACAAGAGATAGGAGTTTAAAAGCCAAGAACATTCCCATAAAAGGGAATAAAAGGGTACTTGGAGAGTGGCATCCTCCTGGGAGGCAGCAATAGCTCCCATGTCCAGCCCCTGCTGGTCCATTCATTGCCAGGGTTGGATTGCTGGGTGGTGGGCACAGTGCAGACTCAGTATGATCATTCTTCAAGTCCAAGGGTCCCAGGACAAAAAAAAAAAAAAAAAAAAAAAAAAAAAAAAGTAAAAAAGTATTTTGCTGAAATATTAAAGGTTCCAACTCCTGTTTTCACTGAAATATTAAAGGTTCCAACTCCTGTTTTCACTGTGGTGCAAAATGAACTTGAGACTTTTAGAAACTTTTAGTGTGAGAAAAACCAAACAGATGATTTTTATGCTCCTTTGGTGCAGTAAGTGACCTTCATTCAAAACCTTGCTCTAAGGACTTAATTTGAGGTTTCTCCTGCATAAAATCAGGTGCCAAACCACAAAAATGTTTGGTGTGACTAGTAACAGGAGGGCAGTGGAAAGGTGCAAAAAAGCTCCCATTCTCTGCTCTCCTTGCAGGAGTTGTGTTAAAAATACAGCCATATCCATCTTGGATGTCACAACAGCTTCTTTAGATGCAAACCTGAAAACTAGGAGAGATCTTTGATGCTGGTGTGTATCACAGATTAACTGGCAAATGTGCTCCTTATAGCACTGAGCAGGCCTGCCTTAAAAGTATTTAAAGAAACATTTTTTAAAAGTACCAAGAGAGCAAACAAAGTAGTCTTTGGATGACCTCTTGTTTCTCTTGACTAGCAGTAGCATTCATTAATCTCCTGCATATGATAAAGTCAGCTGTTCAGCTGGCTCCCAGTAAACTAGACTCCTTTAATTGACAAAGCCCCTGCCATCTAAGAATTTGGTTCATTTTTTCACATCATGCTAAAAGACTAAATAAAATCCAATCTTCTGGAGCAATATTGAGATATTACATCCAGATGAAGGGTGGGTGTCATAAGAGAACAGGCTGCTAGCAATATTTTCTAGGCTTCTTGCCATCAGCTTGGGTTAAAGTAGTGAAGCTGAGGTAAAAAGTAAAGCAGTTTTTATTCCTGCTGACATATTAAAAAAAAAAGGTATAGAGGGCACTTCATCAAGTCCTTTTGTTATATGATTATTGACCTGGGAGTTAAAGGCTTATTGTATTCCTTACTTCCTAATACAACACTTGTTTCATCTTAGAAAACACTATGCTTTATATAGTAAATATACATGCTGTAAGATGAGTAAAGATAAAAAAATTATTCAGATTTATACTCAGATCAGATTCCAAATGTCCATGAATGTGTGTAATGGAAGGTGGAGATTTCATATTTCTCCCCTACTAATTTCATCAGGATGAGACTGCACTATCTGTTCTGCTTTTCAGAGTGTGTCAGCCCTGCCTGGAAAATCTTTTATTGTGTTATGGCGGAATGTTGTCCCTACTGTGCTGCGTTATTGAAATAAGAAGCAGAGTTACTACAGTCAAACATATACGAACCCTTATACCAAACTGACAACAGCATTTACAGTTCTCCTCAACTGATGCAAAAACATTCACACCATATGAAAGCTATAAGGCATTAAATGAGGAGCACATTGAGATGATGAGCTGCACAAAGCCCACTGAACGGCAACCTGAGGAGCTGGCACAGCTGCAGGGGCTGGGCAGAGGTGGGACAGCTCACACTGCCCAGCAAAACCCACTGTAAAGTGCATTTTTCCAGGTCAGTGCTGCAGCTGCATGAAGCCGTGGTTTGGGTGAGTGCTGGACATCCTCTGGCCATAGGGGTTGTGTGGCCATGAGAGCACACACACTGCAGGGTGCAGCATGGCTCAGGCAACTGTTTTCCCTATTTATGAGCACTATTTCATGAATAACTGTTTAGTTTCTGTTCCTCTCCTCCCATTGTTATTCTGTTTTCTATTCTGCTCTTCCCCTCCCCACAGCAGAGAGGGGATTTTCATAAGACATGCCCAGGGAATATTGAAGCAATGGTAACTAAGGCACACCAGGGAAGTTGAGGGCAAACCCTGCACTGATGGCTGTGTGCAGCAGAAATATTCTGTATATTGTTAGTTCCATCTCGTCCTGACCTTAATATTCCCTCCAGGGCTTTCTTCCCTGGCATGCAGTGCAGCAAATACCTAGGGAATATTGCAAAAAAAAAAAAAGGAGAGAGAGAAAATTGTCTAGTTACCTAAGGCAACTGAAAAGTTTTAAAAGTGCCCAGTGTAGCTGTGTTTCACAACTCCCATTTAACAACAATGCCTGTCTCTCAAAATATCTGCTTGGAAATGTGGAACCAACAGGGAAGTTGGAGTGCTCTGACTGTGTGTCCTGCCTGTATCCAATTAACAGCCAAACTATTTGAAAGGAAAGTGATCAAATGGAATGAATTCATTTAAAAAATAGAAATGGACATAATGTTTTTACATTGGAGATTTATGTGTTTGCTGAAATTGGGTGGTTTCTAAGCTTTTGAGAGCAAAGCCCATTCCCTTGGTAAAATAGGGTCTTACTATAATTTATTGTTGGTATTAGATTTGGGGCTTCTAGGCGCAGTGAGGGATGTTTTGCCATGTGTTGTACAAGTCCTTCTCAGTAAGAACTTGGAGCCCAAACAGAAGGAACAAAGCAGGGAGTTATGGCAGGCTAAAAAGCAATAATGAGCTGCTCAACATCTCCAGCTTAATGTCTCTCTCTTTACATCTCCAACTCAATGTCTCCCTCTTCACCTTCTGCTCTGAGTTCTACTCTTCCTGCACTGCCCTCCAGCAGATGCCCATCCAAGTCTTGGAAAATGATGAGATCTTCAAAATCTGATGGCATTTCTTAATGCTGTAATAAATGACAAATTAGCTAGCAATGTCTCTGTTTGAAACAGCGTGATTCTCGGTGGCTTCAGGATAGTCTTGGTAGAGAAATTCATGTGTCATGGATGTGGTTTCAGGCTCTCTGCAAATTCAAACCAATGTTGCTGAGCTGGTTACATTTGGGCCATGTCTCCAAGGGTGGTTTTTTATTTTTTTATTTTTTCCCTGGAACTGGAACAGCTGTATTTTAAATGAAAGGCTAAGCCTCTGGAAAATTAATCAAGAAGTTGAGTCTTTACAGACAACTGCATTGTATGTGTGTTCCTCATGCCAGTTACAGATACTGTATCTGGCAATAATTTGCACTCTCAACAATTCTATTTAATTTTAATTTAGGAAAATGATTCTATTTCGCTACTAAGGTCATAAAACCAGATTAAAACATCAATCCAATGAAATAAATTTAAGTGTGTATTTAATTTTATGCGTACAATTGCTTCTGGTGACTTCCATTTCTATGTTTCAAACAAAGGACATGCTTAAGCATTCTAACACTGATCTGATTTGACTATAACACTGATTTATGATTTTGGTACTGACAACAGAGCCAAAGGAATTTCATTAAGCACTGAATTTGACCCACTGCATTGGAAAAAGGTGAGAAAAGGTTTTAAGAATTCAAATGGACTCAAGACTTTCCAGTTCAGTCAAAAGATTGCCCAACATATGCCCCTCAGCAAACTTCTCTTGACTACTACTGTTCTTTTGCTTTGCCCTTTTTATGTGTTTCATCCTGGCTCAAAGGATGACCCAGACATCTTTCTGCTTGCGACAGAAATAAATTATAATGGGAACCATAAGGGAATAAGGGATATTTAAACATTTACAGTCATGGGCATGTCACAATGGGGACAAGTAACACTTTGCTATGGAGAAATGGCAACTCAGATGGAGCTATTCAGACAAAAATAAAACCCCTAGACTCTTCCAGATTTTCAGAACCTATTTTTCTTGAGGTAGTCTGAAAAACTCCAGCTTCCGTGATGTTTCTTTCCATATCCTATATAGCTATTGGAGAATAAGTCATAATTAAATATGTATAATAGGAAAACATCATGATACATACATATTCAAGAGGAAATGTTAATTGATGGGCATAAGGGAATTTCTAGTGCAGAATCTGACCCTCAGAGATGCTGTCTTTGAGAACTAGCTATCTAGATACTTATATTACTCCCAGCACTGTGATATCTGGGGGCCTTGCAAACGTTAATGAACTTATCCTCACAACCACCTTGTGAGGCTTGGAAGTTTTAGCATCGACTTTAAGGGAGTACAACCAGGCCCTAGGCATGCAGTAGCAGCCACAGAGGAGCTCAGAAGGAATCATGCTTGCTTCAAACAACATTAACTACTTGTTGGATAATAGCTGGGGATAATGTCACATACAGCGTCGAGTGGGTTGCCCCTCTCCCATAAATAATTTGGAGAAGAGAGCCTGTGAAACTCCAGTGAGAGAGGTTTGGCAAGGAAGTGGGGGAAATAATACTGCTGAGCTATGGATTCTCTTCTCTCCTCCCCTTCCCATCATGAAAGCCTGATGGCTTTCAGTCATTTGCAGTGGTTGAAATGTGTGTGTGCGCGCATGCGTGTGTGTGTGCGCTTGCTTAGAGAGAAGGAAGGGCCTCCTCACTTTTTCCCCTTTCCAGAGGGGGAAAAAGAGTTTCAGGCACTTCTCCTATAGGTGTAGACAGATAGGTAGTGAAAATACAAAGTTTATTTTTCTGACTTACTTTGTGTCCGTTTTCAGTCATATTGCCCACTGCAATGGCCAGCAGAATGAAACCTTCTGTCAGCTCCAGCATGTGAAAGGGCTCGGCCTGTGCAAGTGCTGTAAGGAGCCATCTTAAATTCCTGAGTGCAGCAGCTCAGGTGGGAATTGCACAGTTTTGGTCATTTTTCTCTATCAGAAGGTCACATATCCCGTACAGGTGTGGCATACTGTTTGAAGGCAAAATGACTTTTGCACATATCCCGTTCACCTTTTGGGATGTAATTCAAGAAAGGACCTTTTGTAAGGCACAGCACATATTTGGGCACAAAGGAGGAAGCAGCCTGACAAACTGAACAAAGCAGAGACATTTTCTTTCTCTCCTGAATGTAAAAACAGGGAAAGTGCAACGCACAACCATGCTTCATAAATTCCAGCTGCTGTCACTCAGCAGTGGAGAGGAATATAGGGGAATATCTGTTACTTACAGGCACCACAATGGTGGGGTTTTGTCCCCCCCTTCCTGCAGCCCAAGGCAGATTTATGCTTAACCCCACTCGCTGTGAAAAGCCAGTGGCCAAACTAATTTTGACTGCTCTGGGAACAAAATGTGAATCTGCAGTAAACAGCCTCAAAGCATGTTGGTGGGAGGAAATTCTCCAATGCTCTGCTTCTGCAAGATGGAAGCCTGGAGAGCTCCCAAAAATCTAGGTACATATACCCACCTACTCCCCTGATATCCAGAGGATCTACACCAGCTTCCAAGGACATCTGATATTGCCCTCACACTACAGAGAACTTCTCATTGTCCACTCTTCTAAAGTGAGAGTGTTTGTCCCCTGAAATTTGGTTGCAGGGCTGGGGCACTCAGTGTTATAATCACAGTCTAGTCAACAATGTTATTTCTACTCTGTTAAACCATCATCCAAATGAATTATTGCTCTATTTTTGCAGTCAGACCCTCTGAACAACTTTTCCCCTTCTCTTTCTAGAATGAGAGATTTCAAGCAATTTTCAGTGTATTACTAAGATGCACATGGCAGAGAAATGGCACTAAAGAAATGGCTACTACTCTCCCTGAGCAGTTAGAAAATACACCGAGGTTCAGCAGAAAGCAAACCATGGGATTTGAGTGTTTCTTGTCAGAGACGAGAAAGTTGCAGCTTACACATAGGGCAGATGTAATTTTTCTGTGAGCTGTTGCAATTTTTTGGTGAGGTGTACAATTCCTTAAGGCTCTTTATTGCTGTTTTTTGGTTAATATGGACCCTTCCTCTGACTGCAGTTGGAGCTGCATGTGTGGAAAACGACAGCATAGGCTAAGAGCAGAAAATCTGACAAGCTGGCTTGATTAGCTTTCGTTGAGCTTTGCTGCACATGCCTTTCCATGTGTCTCATGAAGCTGCTCCTCAAATGAGGAGGAATTATTGCTTACTCTTCCTCATGTGCTTTCCTGGCCATGAAGGAAAGGGTGAGGACAATAACCTCTGTACTGGGATCTGACAAAAGGGCTAGTTAGAAAATATGCTAGTTAGATGATATTTTGAATAAAAGAATAAGCTCTGTTTTTGTGAGAATGTTTCCATAATTCTGAGACTGCTGGTTAGAGAATATCACTTCAATTTTTAATCTTTCTGGGACAGGAACTTCTCTTGCCTTTAATGACTGCACAACACAAGAGAGTGCCTGGTTTCAGACGAAGAAAACAACCTATTATTAATGAATAGGAAAAAATAAGACAACATTCATAGCTCTGAAGTCAGAGGAAAAAAATTCACAAAATAAGATTCTACATGCTCAAAGAAAAAAATTTTGAACCCTAATTAAAGAATTATTTTAAAAACCCTCAAACCTCTCAATATTTATAAAGCATTTTAGGATATTTCTAAAGGAAGATGATATGCAACCAAAAAAGTGCCACAGACAGATTCCGTGTATGTTTAAAGATTAAACCAGAAACTTACATTTTTAAACTCTTTGATGAAACCAAAATGTTGTCCACTGTTATTACATTCCCTGAATGAAACATTTTTGCCACTGTTTAGCACATCTCAAGTAGCAGCCCCTGTTAGATTGGAATGCTCAGTCTGGAAGTTTATTTATCAGAGGCACATTGCTAAAACAAAATCTGAGTGAAGGTCTGATGATTTCAACATTGGATTAAATCAACCATTAGCTCCTACAGAAGTGGAAAGGCAAACTTTGTCTCAGTTAAATACATGAAAGCCTATTGCCATATTGTTCCACAATGGATTTGTGATTTATTACACTCTTTCTTTCTGCAGTTGAGAGAAAGAAGGTTTCAGCTCACACTGACTTTAAGCCCTAGAGTCGAAAATGTTAATGAACATGCACACAAGATTTTGCTTACAAAGTTGTGTTGTGTTAGGTGGTTTGAAATTAAACTAAATCTCTACCCAGATTAATAGGGTAAAAGTGAGCTTGCTCAAAACATAACACAGATTCATTTAATTCATAACAAAGGGTTCACATTAGCTCTGGCTGGTTTTTGTTTTCTTTGAAAAAAATGCAGTTTTAGCAATACTGAAATGCTTTCTAAATTCATTGTAGCTTTGCCAAATTGTCTGGAACAAAACCATGATGTTGAAAATGCTGTAATGTTTTATTTCATCATTTTAAAACCAGAATGCTTGAAATCAAAATGATTTTTTTGTTTTGAAATTTCCTTTAATACGCTTTAAAAGTAAAGCTGCTTTAAAAACTTGAATTTGGAAGGATTTGTTCAAAGTGAAACACTTTTTGATTCTGCAAAACTGTGGGTTTTTTCAGAGACATTTAATTCCTCTGGCTTTAATGAGAATTGAATTCTCCATTTAGAGCAGAAGAGGTGTATTTTTTGCTAGCACTAGTATAAAAAGCCCTAATAAAGATAAGCCATTTCCTAGGAACAACTGTCAGCAAGTCCAAATAAAGACAATACAATACCCAAGGATTCATCTTGACCTGCAAATCAACACAAAAACTGTCCTCAATGGGATCTGAACTTACATCTTTTATAGCTGTCTTTTCTTTCACAAGGACTAGGCTACATGAAATGAAGCTTTTGTTTTATTTTGTTTTGTTTTAAAGGGCTAGATTAAATACAAAAAAAATAACCTTTAAATCCAGATTTTGAATCTTTAAACCAGAGATAGATATTATTCCCATTAACTAAAACCTTCCCTGCTTATTCAAGCCCCATTTTTCTCCCCTCCCTCTGTCAGTATAAGATTACCAACAGTTTTATAAGCCTCAGTTTCCTCCTCTTCTATATCATGCTGTGCTTTTCCTCTTCATTTACTGCATGGCAGCATTTCTTCTACCACATAGGGCATGTCTTCATCTCCCTCTTCATCTTTGTTCTCTATTTGTGATGCTTTTGAACTAATAATGCCACTCTATAAGCATGCATACATTAGAAGAGCACTTTACTTTCAGGTAATGGAATCTCTTAATTATTCTTTCATCATTTTTTCCCAGAAATGAAAATGCATTGATGAGGCATTCTAGTAGTCTATCAAATTTTGCATGTACCACCAATATGCCAGTTTAACCACAGGGGGTTTGACAACAATAAATCTGTTATCTCTTCCGTAAAGGGAGGGAATGGGACTAAAAGATTGGGAAAAAAGATCAAGGCCAGGCAAGGTTTTGATGATTACAGTTGTGAAAATTTCTGCAGAATATAGAGACCAGGGCTGTATTTACAGTCTCAGCAAAAATAAGAGGCACTCAGCCAGATCTTTGGCTGATGTAAATCTGCACAATGTACAAAAATCATTAACACGGGAAGGAGCTGGCCAAGTGCCTTCTGCTTGAGGCATAACATTCATGATTTAGCAATCTGTGCTCTGAGTGATGGATCTGGGCTGATATGCACCAGGTGAGAATCCAAGCCCTCGTCTTAAAATCAAGATGGCTATTGCATGCCTTAAGTAAATTCTGTGCAGTTGTTGCTTGGGAAAAAAACCCCAACCAGTTATTGTTTGTTATTATTTCACTTTTGCCTCAAATTGAAATGTATAAATCTGCCTGCTTACCCTGGCCTCTGCTTTCAGAAAGCTCACTGTAGTATTTATCTATTGCCTTCTTGAATTGCTGTTTGATATTTTATTGGCCACCCAGAAGGGTAATAGAGCAAATAACATGCTGATGTCAAAACACATCTTGGGAAGAACATTTTGGTGTGTGGATATGTCTGGGGGCGCACATGTGTGCTTGTTTACAGGAAAACCTTTGCAGGGAAAATATTAAGCACAACTGGACCTGAAAGGTTTCACTATTTTCTTTCATGGTCTGTATTCATCCTGAATTAAACCAAAGCAAAAATCCCCAGCTTGGAAAAAGGCTGCTACAATTTCATTGCAGAAACTCAAATCCTCGTATTTTTAAAGAGCCCAATCTCCCTGCATCTGTCAGATGTTTAGCAAAAAGTGACACTAATGTCACCTGCACCAAGCAGCACCAGGTTCCAGCCTGGATCCTACCTGTGGCCCGGTCTGATTCCTGTTTGGCAGCAAAGCTGGAATTAAAACTGACTCCAGATGAGGTTCTTAGCATTTCTTGGGTCCTGGACCTTTTAAAAGAAAAAAAGGTAATTAAAAAAAATTCTGCTGGTGACCAGGGCTTCCAATCCCCAGCTTGGAAAAAGGCTGCTACAATTTCATTGCAGAAACTCAAATCCTCGTATTTTTAAAGAGCCCAATCTCCCTGTATCTGTCAGATGTTTAGCAAAAAGTGACACTAATGTCACCTGCACCAAGCAGCACCAGGTTCCAGCCTGGATCCTACCTGTGGCCCGGTCTGATTCCTGTTTGGCAGCAAAGCTGGAATTAAAACTGACTCCAGATGAGGTTCTTAGCATTTCTTGGGTCCTGGACCTTTTAAAAGAAAAAAAGGTAATTAAAAAAAATTCTGCTGGTGACCAGGGCTTGGACTCTGAGAAAAATTTTGCCTTGGTTTGGGCAATATTTCTTTGGACCTAACAGGCACTGTGAACTTCAAAATTTCAATTAAATATCATAATTTCTACTGTAACTGTGTGTCATCAGATGGTTTCTGACCAGCCTTTCTTTCAGCCAAACTCCACATCTGACAAGCTCTGGCTGTTTTTCACAGCACATTTTAAGTTTCTTTGCCCCTACAAAGAGATATCCTCAAGTATGCTTTACTTAGAAATATTTCCAACAAAACATCATGGTCTACCAATGGTTTAATTCTCACTCAAATTTGTATAAAACTTCACATATCAAAAACCTCCACAGATTTTAGCATATGTAGTCAAGTGTTAACTGTGCATAGGAGGCATATGAAAGCATTCTGGTTTAATTTGAAATTTGCTCTGTTCAGGATCATCCGGACTTTAAAATCTGGGATCACTTTGGGTGTTCCTCAGCTGAACCAGAGCCATGGGGAGCACAAAATAGTAGAGGCTGCTAATATAGAGCTTGTGAATATTCAGTGCACTTTAGCCTGTGTCACTGCATTTAAAGGCAGTTTGTAAATCAACTTCCCATTCTGTGACTTCCATTGCTGAGTCCAGAAGTTTAATCTGGGCAAAACTTCCAAAAACAACAGGTACCAGCCAGTTATTCTCAATATTTCAATACTAAATAAGAGATGATAATTAAATCTAAATGGTTTAAAAATTTTTTTGCTGTGTATCTCATTGTATGGGCTGTGAACGAATGAGAGCAAGGGAGGCAAAATCAGCCCTTCAATGTAGCCAATGTAATAAATCCTCTGAGGCTAATCAGCCTGCCTTCCCCCACTAACCTCAGCCCCACGCTAGGCCAAATAGTGAAAGCAGATGTCTCATGAACAGGTAAAAAACAATCTGAATGCCCATTCCCCACAACTGAAACAAATGTTGGGTTTGGGGTTTTGATTTGGGAAGCTTCCAAACTGAACTGCATGAGACATTTCATCCAAAGACCTTCAAAGAAACAGCCCAAAAAGAGGAATTCAATTTAGCTGGCACAGGGAGAGAAGAGCTATTGTAATATGGAAGAAATTCAAACGCTAAAGGAGACCCAAATGACATTTCAAATTGCTGTGATTTATCTTGCCTTGCTTACCTATATTTCTTCAAAATAGCAAGCTAGCAAACCCAGTTTTAATGCTTAATACATAGAAATCCTCCCATTTCTTTGTCTCTTTTACCCTCTAATTTTCTTTAAGGAACTGGAACCAAAAATGCTCCATCTTTGGTCTTAGAAAACAAAATCTTTCCTCTAGAGTATGCTATGATCTTCCAGTTATTACTCTTGGCATCAATCTGTGCATGAAGAATGTATTTCTAAGGTGCTTCACTCCTCGAGATAATGTAAATGAAATAAGAAAGATATTATATTGGAGTGGTTGAGGCAAGAATTCTTCAGGTCACTATGTGTGTATTGCAGGCTTATTTCCTTGACTAAATACTTCAGGTGCCTACAGGTACAATTTACACCCATCACAAAGAATGCCTGGGGTAACACACCAAGGGCAAGCTGTGTGTAAACTGGTGCTTCTGCCTCTTTTCTGGGAGTATCTGGAAGAGCAAAATCATCAGGTGAGGCCACTTTGTCTGAATTTTACATCTCTTAAAGGCACTTTTGGATCACAATAATGCTGCCAGGAAAATAATGTATTAAACATGGGAGCAATGTGGCTGGACAAAGCTCAAGGTGAAGATTGTGCCATTTCTAGCCCTCCACAGGACTGTGGAGCTTCAACAAAATATTAATAGAGTTTTGCAGTGACATGTTGGAGCTTTTTTCAGAAAATGGCTGAGAAGGATGCCTTTTTTTCTTTCCTTTTTCTTCTAATGCTTGTACCACTGAAACATCCCTCATTGCTTGTGCTGGTCTCATACCTGCATCTCTACAATTGTCTCTACAATGCCTTCTGTTGTTTGGGGATCTGCAGGGGAGATAACTAGCAGGAAAGGAATCTGATCTCAGTGGGTCTTTGTGAGAGTTTTGATGCAACCTTTAGCTAATTAGTTTCATTTAATATAAATTCTCATGGCTGAAGTTCTCAAGAGACAGGAGAACTGTTCTATGAAAGGAAGAACTCTTATCCTTAGCAACACTTTTGTATGCAGTACCTTCTTGGGGGAAAAGGGGTAAGAGGTTGGCTTTGGAAAGCCACTATTGCCTGAGCAGAGTTGGGGGGTTGGGTTTTGTGCAGTCACTCCTTTGTGATATAAGAAAGTAGTTTCTAAAACATGACCCCCCAAAAATTCCCATTGATTTGCAGAACTAAATTAAATTACCCCAAAAGCTGTGGAGACTCCACTAGTTACACTGATGGTGCATTGTAGCAAACTTTCACAGTCCTAATGAGCATAACATGGCTCTGAAACATTCCCCTGTCTTTCATGGCTTCACTTGACCACAACCCTTGCAATCAAGGAATGGGTCCCAAAATGAAGGTGAGAGTTGATTTGAGCAGCCTGCAGGAGTCACAGGGAAATCAGGGGTTTTCTGTAGATGTCACTGCTGCTCAGCCTGCAGGAGGCACAGGGAAATCAGGGGTTTTCTGTCGGTGTCTGTGCTGCCCAGCCTGGGATCCTCTGCACCAGGATCCAGGCAAGGTCTGCAAGGACATGTTTATGTAGTATAGGCAAAGGGAAAGCAGAGAACCACATTCCTGTCTGATGCTCAGAATATAAATCTGTCAGAGGATCCTTCGGAAGAGATTTTGGCCGGGGAGTAATGAAGTGAAGGAGCTGTAGGTGAGTACAGATGACTTAGTAAACTAACGTAATGGCTGATTGGGGAATTAGCAGCACCGGGGAAATTTGGAGTGAAACCTACCCTGAACTTTCTCTGTGACTGTGCCACTCAAGTTCGCTGAACACGAGAATTTCCTCAGAATTAATGGAGATACTGTAGAGAAAATCAAGTCTTGCCTTCTGACATTTTTTTCTTTACTTGCAAAGCTCCTTCCCTGTTGCTTCCCCCTGGCTTTGGGTGAACTGAGAGTTGTGCTGGTTGGGAGTTTGCACAGTGCCACTGTGATGGGTGAGAAAGGGCTGAAAAAACAGCCAGGCTCTTTCTATTGAAATTCAGTCTTAAAGGGCAAGCAATGCTCACCAAAACCTGTGTCAATTTGAAAAGCCAGAGCTTAAAACACAAGAACAGGTTCTCTTTCTACTGCAAGTTCTCCACTCCAGAGGAGATCTGGGATTTAATTGATTTAAAGTAAAGCTGGATTTATTTAGTTTAAAAGGAAACTGATTTGTTTCTGGTTGAGATGATAACCCTTATGACCTTAAAATAAACGGAAAAAAGATGGCAAAAATGTCATTCTACTTCATAAAGCCTGAGCATCCTAGGCTGATACACAGAGCAGCAGAGAGGAAAATATTCTGCCTTCTGTATTGCAGTGTGCAAACATTTTCAAATAATCAAGCACAATCAAAAAATGAACAACTTCATTCTGAGAAATAACACTGTGATATAATTTTATTTTTGAGTGTCTGTTTATTTCTCTTCTTTCCCACTCCTTTTTTTCTCTCATCCCTGTATATTTTCATTTCTCTTTCCCTTTATTTTTACTCATTTTCTTAATCCTTTGCCAACTGAGTCCCTCTGCTAATTTCCCTGCTCCTTTACTCTTATTAATTCTCCCCACCCAACTGTTGCCTGGGTTAACTATTCTGGTAAGGCAATAGGATTGGAAAAGCCAGCACTTATTTTGAGAAGACCTTATGGGGAAAGAGGATTCATACTTCAATCTCAGGTGAGGGTCTAAACATTTCCCAAATTCTCTGACCCCTAAATATGAATATCATTTGACTTTGAATAATGAGCTATTCGTTCATCTCTATATAAAACTTCATGTATCCTGACAGTTCCCTATTGCCTTCCTGTCTGAAGTGGCTCAGGAGTATAAATTATTCTAGCGAAGGTTGGCAGTAATTTATGCTCAATAAATTGACTATAGATCTGCTTGTTTCAGTAGGTAGCATGGGAAGGGCTTATACATTTTGCTAAATTCCCTCATTTGTTCTCGGACAGACTACTCACTGTCCTGGGGCTGATCATGAGCCCCAAACCTCTGTGATGGGCAGGCACTCCTGTGCCTTCAGTAAAACTGCTCCTGTGCCAAGTTACTGCTGTGAGGAAGATCTAGGATGGCCATTGGAAAGTCACTGGCACAGCAATGTGGAAACTGGAGGTCGTATTTTGCAATATATGTCAAGGGCAACTAATGAAACAGCAAAGACTGTTGTTAAAATATTCCCCTACTTTAACTGGCAGAAAGTTGTTGTTTCTTTTTAGACTGAGTTTTCCCACAAGAGCATGAAACAGCCCATGTAGTCTTTTGTTTCTTTTTTTTTTCTTTTCTTTTTTTTTTTTTTTAATGTAAAATGGACTAGTTCCTTTGTAGGACTTTGCAGAAAAGGGTGATACAATCCTTTTGTCCAAGATGCAAAAAGCAGAAAGTAATTCATCACCTTTCAAGTACAATTTATTATGGGTCAGGGAGAAAGGTTTCACTCATGATCATTAGGTTTCAGCAGTGCAGATGCTGGACATGATGAACCAATGAGGCTTATCAGGTGTGATAATCAAAACAGATTTTCTTTTGTATCTGCTGTCTGTCTCCCTTAGGGATATCTGGGTTTTGGACACTGACTACGATTTCATAGATACAGACATAGTCTTTATTGTTCTGTGTACAAATTATCACCTGATATTTTAAATTAGAGTGATGGAAACAAATACCATGCCTGAAGTTCGATGCAAGTTTTTAACCTGCCTTCCTGGGCCCCTTGGGAGCAGCAAGGGCAGATCCTCCTACCTGGCACAGGCACAGGCACTGCTCATCTCTGTCCACGAGTGCCTGGAGCTGCAGCAAAGCACTGAGTGGGGCAGGCACACACATTCCATGGCCCACGTGTGCTCAGGCTGAGGTCCTGGCATTCAGTGTACGCACAGAAACTTAGGGCCAGATCCTGCTGTGAACACTGCTCAGGCAGATCCTGTGCAGGGGATTTGTCACTGCAGACAAAAGTCTTTGTGTGGCTGCAGGGATCTGTCTGCAAGTAAAAATCTGGCTTAGGGTAATCAACATAATTAAAGGGCCAACTTTGCACTGTGGTGATATTCTGGCTCCATGGATTCATTGCAAATGTCTCTGATGAATTCAGGGAATCCACAGCACCACCTCTTCCATCCAGTTACCCACATCATTCAGCTTTTCTTTGCAGTTTTATGAACTTTGCTATCAGCATTGCATTTGAGTGCCTCACCCCTTACAGCTTCCGAGCATTGTGGGGTGATCACACACAGAGAGATGGGAAAGCAAAATGCACACTGGGGGATTTGCTGACAATGTGATTTCAGTGCTTGTCAGTCATATAAACTGAGGCACCAACAGTTCCAGGTACCTCACCCAGCCCTCAACCCAGATCATTGTGGGGCAGAGGCAGAAACAGATTCTCTGACACCTAACAGCCAAACTCTGCAGATTGGTATTGAAATCTCTGAGTTTCCCTGAAGGCAAACTTGGACTAGACACCTCTGTGCATCTGTATCACTAATTCTGTCAAAAATTTTCCAGTGAGAAGTGAGTTTCAATATCTATACAGACATATATATATACTAGAAAGACATCCATGTTTTCTTAGATACATATATGTACCCATATCCATTTATTCTTATACAAAATTATCTGTATCTCAGAAAGCTGCCTGTGGTTGCAATAGCTGAAGATTCATGAGTTACATTCTGAATGTTGGCACAATCCTGGTCTTATGGGAAATCAAATCATTTGTGACTGCAAAGCTTGGTAGGACAACAAAAGTCTAGTGTCAGCCTCTCCCTCTCCTCTCCTCTCCTCTCCTCTCCTCTCCTCTCCTCTCCTCTCCTCTCCTCTCCTCTCCTCTCCTCTCCTCTCCTCTCCTCTCCTCTCCTCTCCTCTCCTCTCCTCTCCTCTCCTCTCCTCTCCTCTCCTCTCCCTCTTCCTCTCCTCTCCTCTCCTCTCCTCTCCTCTCCTCTCCTCTCCTCTCCTCTCCTCTCCTCTCCTCTCCTCTCCTCTCCTCTCCTCTCTTTTTTCTTTACAAACTTCTGAGTCCAAACGACACTCCTTTTTCTGTCCTCTTTCAAAGGACATGTTACCTCTACAGATAGAGTTTTCCATCTGGAATTGCACTGGGCAGTAATTGGGGTTATCTGCACATTTGAGAATGTTAGACTCTAATAGATGTGAGCATTTCAAGGGAATAAAAATACATCTCACGTTTTTCCAAACACTTTTCAGTGTTTGCTTCTTTTTTTTTTTTCTGATGGGTAAGATAATTAAATTAATTATTTTCCCTTTCTCCTTTACATGGGTAGCTCAGACCTCAGTGAACATGTGCTCTCTGGTGCCAGGATAATGGTCAGCTTTTACTGCCTCAATGTCAGAATTTTCATTTTCTGCCCTGCAACCAAAAAAATAACATCAGAATAAGGAAAATATCTCTCCTTCCACTCTCCCCCTATCTTACCATAACGAAAAGAAAGATTCTGTTGGATTAGATATATTAAAGTCACTAGAGCAGTCTAGAATTAGGTGTCCTGTTTGTTTCTCACACAAATAAGTGAAGATAAGCAAATGTCTGCTTACCATTTCAAGTAGGAATGAACTTAAACTGGACATCAATTATGGCTGTTGCTCAGCTTTGGGCTTTGCTGCCAGATTCCCAAGCAGTTGTCAGGAAGCTGCTGCAGGGATCAGTGCAGGGGCATTCATTTCCCACCCAACCAACTCATGGGCTCTACATCCATTATAACTCAGGCAACTGCTCTTGGGAGTATTTCTAAGTGCATAAGATTTACCAGATCTGGAGTTTGTAGGGCCTAAATTCAATGTCTTCTCTAGGAGTTAATCCCATATATACTGAGATCTCCTGTGCAGACGGTGCTGATTCATACAATGTCACCTGCCCACTGAGCCATGCCTTATTCCCCAGATCATCCTCATTCATATTTTTTACATACTAGTTCAAAGTCAGTGATTCTTTGACATTTCCTCTTGATCATTATCTTTTGGGGGTTTTTTTGTGCCTTTAATTGTAAAACAAACATCAACATGTTCTGGCTAGTTTGTTGTTCTTTTTAATTTTTTTCCCCAAAGAGTTGGCAAGTATAAAGTATTATCAAAATTCCTTCAATGAATGGACAGTGAGACTGAGGAAATGTTTTTCAGGAAAGGGGGGAAGGGAAGAAGAAAGATAAGGTGCTGTCCCTCAAACTCTATATCAGATAAGGATGTTTCCTAAGGAAAAAAAGCCTAAATTGTAACAGGAGCAGAAGTATTATATATTTAATTGCAGCAGCTACTGGTCTTTCATGATGATAGCCTCTAATCAAGGGCTTTGATTATAAGGGACACTGTTGAGATAAATATCTTATTCAATGTTTTGAAAAGAAAAACTCCTCAGCCTCGTCTTTTAAGAACATTTAGCTACTACAAACTAAAACTGTATTGTGAATCAAGCCTACCCTTTAATGAGGATATCTTTAGCTTTTACCTAAAATGTGATATAGTGTCCAGTCTATGGAAAAACTGCTTCACCCAGACAAGCAAATACTTAAGCAAACAGCAAATGAGAAATGCATTGAATGCATGGCTGAAGTTGACCCACCAAGCTGGGGCTCTGTTCCTTCAGTGGAAAAATTCCCTTGAGCCACAACACAAGGATATTTCCCAACTCTTAACAGTAAGTAAGAAAGGCATAGCCTTCTTCCAGCTTCCTTCCCTTTCCCATTAGTTTTACCTCTTTTTTAAACTGAAGATTTTATTCTGTAACTTCACAGAACATGTAATTTGTGTAATTCTAGCAGTATGTGGGTCTATTCATATGAACAGGCTTCTGGAAGTTGTTAAAAATTGATGGTATTCTCAGAGAGTTCTGCAAAATCAGTAAGACCATAGGAAACTTGTGATGCTTCTAGTGCAAGGGTTCTCCACCCCTGGCTGCTGTCCATATGTGGTATTGTAAAATGTTGCAATATAGAGTTCTCTTTCAGTGGTTCAATGGCTTTTTGGTTGGGGTTTTTTTGGGTGATGTTCGGAAATTTTTAGAAAGAGGCAACACAAAATACATACTTGAGAACGAATCAAAACAAAGTTGGAGTACATAATTAGTCCACGTGGTCTCTTTAAAAAGTAAGTATGAAAAAACCTCTAAACTGTGATCAGTCTAACCTCCTAAACTTTATATTAAAGTTTGATTATCCCTCTGTCATCTATTTAATGATCTTTATCCATGCCTAGACATGAAGCCCTTGATCACATCCACTTTCTCTGCCAACCAGCTGCAAATTGAAGAGTTTGGCCTTTTGTCAGAACTTTTTTCATCAGTTTTGGGATGCCCAGTATATTATTCTGCCTCCTGCTGACCAGGCTCCTATTGCTGTGTTTTGTGCCCAAGTGCTGAAAGGGGCTTGTGCCTAAGGGATGAAAGAAATGTGTAGGAGCCTGAGTGAAACCCAGCCCCGTGCTGCCAGCTCAGCACAAGGTAAGCACTGGAAATTCCAAACAGGAGAGCACAAATGAAGCATTGCACAGCTGTAAAGCTGACCTGCAGTCAGAAGATGAATTGCTTCCACTCGGGATCTGATCCAGGCTGAGTGAGCTCAATGGGAGCCTTTACAGTGGAAATTAATTCTGGGCTTCCCTGATTTCAGGAGGTGGCTGGATCTTACCACACATCTCTTCCTTATGAATGGGAATGCAGGAGGGTTCCTTCTGCTATTGCTGACTTTTCCTGTCCATCTCTTAGAGCTTACAAGGGAGTTGTTTCCTTGACCCTTTAAGTTCCCAGAGTTAAACCCAGAGCTGGCCTTAGGCTGTGGCTTTGAATAAAAGTGCAGCTGTAGTGAGTAACACACTGACTCAAGAGAACCATTCAATAGGAGCACTCATTTAAACCATATCTACTGATTTTCCTGATAAAAATAAGTTTTTACTACTGTACTTAGCATAGCACAGCCCAGCTAATGGAGAGGGAGCAAGACTTCTTCCATCACCAAGAAGAGCCTGCTCCAGCTGCCCCGTCCCTGCTCCAGGTGATGAAGTGTGAATCAGACAGGGTGCAGCTCAACTTTCACGTGCAGGATTAGCTGGCAGCATTGCTGGAGAGAAAAGTAATCTCTTCACCATTAAAATACACAAATTTGATCTGGACTCAAGGGTGCACCCTACAGTGCCATTCTTCACAGAGTGGCCTTTCAGCTAAGAAGCACACTCAAGCCCATTTCCTACTTCTTAATGGAAGAGCAATTACTCTACTGCTCTGTTAATACTTTTTCCCTCCAGTTTGTTGATAATTCTAGGACAGTTACACTGACTTCTTTCTTTCCTTCTAGTTATCCACTGCAAAAAACCCTGAAACCCAATTTCTCAACACAGACCACCACTTGTTGATTTACCTGCATGAAATGTTCAATGCAAACCTAAACTATAAAAATATTACTCCTTCCATTTAACTTCAAGGGTGATTCCTCATTCAGTTGCAAAAAAGAAGAGAAAATGAAAGAATCTGTTTGAAAGGAACATCTCAATATAGTGGGCCAAATTCTGCTCTCAGTTCTGCAAAAATGTCAAATTTAGGTCTAGCAAAAATAAATCAAGAACATGTTTAATTATTAGCACATGAACAATTCTTTTTGTCCTCACTGGAAGGGCTATATGATATAAAATATGCTCATGGGAACACCAGTACTTCCATACTCTGATTTAGCTGCAAGCCTTTGTGTCTGGCTGGAAAGTAGTCAGCACTTGAAAGAATGAAATTCAGAAAAGATGCTGAGCACCTAAGAATTCCTGAAGAAAATGTCTCCCTGAAGAAAACATATTCCTGGAGAAACACCGATTCCAGTGTTTTATTTATTTACTTATTTTTTAATCCAGGTACTTTTATCCAAGGTTTTAAAATTCTCTTTAGAATCAGATCTAAACTTTCAAATCAAGACCAAAGCATGAGCCTTGACCTGATTTTAGTCTAAGTATCTAAAGCTAGAAAATCAGCCTCAGACTTTTCTACATTGTTCACATAGCAAAGAAGAATGGTCTTCATGAGAGCAAAAACCAACTTAAAGCATCTTAATTGAGATTCAGCAATTTTATTATTTTCTAAGGAAAAAATTTCAGACCTAATTCTGATTTTGAATACGAGTCTGCACATCACAGCATAGCTGTGGATAGCAGCTGATTTTTACCAGAGAAATGACACATCTCTGAAAACTGTGAGTGTTAAACCAGAAAAATGTTAGCAAGCTAGGCACAACTGTTTAGTAATCTTAAAGTTCAAATAGAAAAATTCCTAAGGCCCTCTTCATAGAATTTTCTGTGGTTAAACATTGTGCTGGAAAGACAGGGCTTCTCTTATGATAGTTAATGAACTCTCTTTCCATTTTCAGTTAATTTGCCTAAGCTTCTCATTTCCTTAACATTTTGGTTTTTTGTTTTTTTTTATTTTATTTTATTATTATTAATAATCTGTAGCTACTCAAAACCTCCCATTTAATTTTTCCCCCCCAGACTGGGTTGTACCCCTTTCCAGAAGGCAAATCTCTATGTAAACCTTACTTGTTGCTACCCACTTATATTTTATTTCTGTGGCTCACCACACTTTATGCATTTATTTGGCACAAGTGCTTCATGTGCTACTATTCTACGGCCAGCTGAAATACAGTTGTTTTGATTTTTGGGAAATTTTTTGATAAAAAAAACAACACCCCACGTCCTCTAACTCAAGCTCTAGTGAATCTCTCTTGCCATAGCTACATTACTTGAGATAAAACTTTTTCATTGAGATCCTTTTCCATGAGTCTGATCTCATGTTTGAAGGCAGCCTCACAATTCCAGCAGACTGGGTTTCTCTAGGCCACAATTCAAGATTTCTGTTTCTTCCTCCACCTCACTGCCCACAAAAGACTTGAAGGGAATGAGGCAGTAAATACTCCCAAAGTAAATTTCCCAAACCAGCATGGTAATGGTAATCAAAATCAAATACTCTTACAGTAAGTAGAGTTCTAAATTAATGAGAATTCATGAAGATTACCCAGAGATTTGCTGTTATGGGTTTTAAACAGAAGTTGGGCAGACACTGCCCTGACAGGAGATTCTATAAATCCCTTGTGATAAACAAGTAATTGACCCCCTCTGTAAGTTTAACATTAGAGGTAGATGTGCACCCAACCTCTGGGCCTTTCATATCCCAGAATTTGTGGGATATGCACCAGGATATATTCAAGTCAGTTTATTACAACAAGCCTTGAGTTTGTTAAAAACAAAATTCCTTCTACAGCTCTAAAATTTTCTCTTCCTCTGAACACTAGAGCTCAATGTGCTCATTCAGTCTAGAAGAAATGTTTGAATAAGGAAATACCTTCTGGCATGGAGCATAATCATTGCAGGGAACCCACTGAAGCAAGGGATGACTGAGCTGCCTGAAATCACAGAACAAACACCGAACAGGCAACCAGAGTATGCTCTAAGCTCTTATTCTAGGTAGTCTTGAATCACCCACATGAACATCTCAGTAATATCACTTGGAATTACAGGAGGCTGAGCATGGCAGAGCATGAGTTTGCTCTGACATAGTAAGGTGCATATGCGGAGCCTAATAAAAAACAATACTTAACCACCTCTGCACAAGAATATTTTATAGGTGTTTTTCTCAGAAATAATTTCTACCAATAAGTACATGCCCATTTCATCAAGCTTTTGAGACAAAAATATTTTCTGATAAAGTGCACAGATTATGCAGAGAATAATAATGGTGGAATAGTTAATGCTGTAAGGAGAAGATGGTCACTTAGAGGAATCTACACTGGGGAAATCCAAATGAAGCTCACATCATCAGATCCAAAGGCAAGAACAGACAATCAAGGACCAGAACTGAAGGCCATGTTTTGTGAAATAAGAATTGATGTAGTGGAAAGTGGGGATTCTGAGAAGTTTCTTGTGTAATATACACCTCAGCACTGCACCTGAGCTGTCAGTAAAACCCTGTGTCAGAGAGGGCTGGTGCAATCCTGAGGTAAGAAAGCTAAAAACAGTCAGGAGAAGGCTGTGCTTCTGTGCAGTGATTAGACTTTTAAATGCAGCTGTAAAACATTTTAACTAGAAAGACATTGCAATAGGACCTGCAAAATGTTACCTCATGCCTTTGGAGCCTATAGCTCCATATTTTTCAAAGGATGGTAAAAAACTCACTGGTTACAGAAGAAAGAGGTTTAAAGAAAAAATGCTGAGAGTCAACAACTTGAAGCACACTTTTAGGCATTATAATCACTTGGTCATAATACCTAAAATACCTTTGGGGAAACTCAAGATTTACCACCAAAAGAAGAATGAAAGACTGATGATGTTGAAAGCATATCAGACAATACAAGTAGTACTAAAAACCTCCCAAATAGACAAAACTTCTTGGCAGTGAGAGCCATGAGAAATGAGGGATTCTTCATTTCTTGATGTCTACAAAATAAAACTACATTCCATCCTCAAAGTTTTGCTCTGTCAAAAAAACAAAAAAAAAAGCTTTCATCAGGCCCAAGTGATTGGTCTCAATGGAAGAGTAACTGGATGAAATTCAGTTGAATGTGATACTCAGGAGAATAAACCAGGTCATTTGAAGGCACTTCTGCCCAAAGCTCTGTGAATATTCATAAAAATCAGGAGCTTGGAAATGCAGTCAAACTCTGCTTTTGCTTTGCCTTTGAGCTATGTGCACATATTTCTTGTGCACTAATTTAGAAAGTCTGAGCACAAATGAATCAGCAAGTTTCCTCTGGTTTCCTAATACCATCCAAAACCTGTAGAGTCAGATCTGAACCAGCTCATTTTAATTTAAAATATATTTTTATTCCAGTCAATTTCAACAAGCTGTATGTAAGTTTGCAAACAAACTTGGTCCTGTCAAATTTTAGTATGTGCAATTTTCAAAGTGCTGCTTTTAATTGTATCTGCTGTCATCATGTCTTAGGGCTGGGAGCTGGGCTTCTGGATACTATAATAATGCACATTATTATAAAAATAAAGAGCAAAATAGGAAGTTTTGGGTCACAGCTGCAGGGCTGTTGCCAAATCACTAACCTCCCCCTCCCCCCAAACTGCAATAAAAAATCATCTCCAGAGATTCCAGCAATGAAGGCAACAAAGTACAGTAGTTACATTTTGAGATGGAATCCAGAAACTGCCAAAATGAAGATATGCAGTCTCCACTTGGGAAGAGGCGCTGAAAGCCCGAGTACATAGCCTGACAAGTGAATCATGTCAACAAAAAGAAAGCAGCAAAAATCAACTTGTAAAAAGCATCTCTGTGTGTCAAATTGTTCATAGCAGTGGACACATTGCTGAAATGAGATCAGTAAAGATGAACATCTCATCGTAGCTTTCAGGAGCTGAGGCTGCATACCAGAAATGGAATGAAATTCCATATCCCTGTGCAGCTGGACACATAGCAGGGATAAAAGTGTGGAAACACTGCCTGCATTGGATCCACATCCCTGTACTCGGGGGAGAAGTCCTGTTTGATGTCCAAGGCAATTGTAATGAATATATATAAATGTGTTTATTCTTAGAGATGCACTTAAAGAGTCTGTATTATCCCTGGGATGTGGGAAGGATGCAGACTGGGAAGGATTCAGGCTGATTGCTCTTGAGAATGGGTAGTGGGAAAGGTGGGCAGTTTTCCTAAAACCTCTTTGCAGACTGGGGTGACTTCTGCAAACCAATTTAGCTTGGTGACTTAATTACAAGGCACTATCTGTAATTCCTGTAAATTCCACATCCAGCCTGCTGCAAAAATCCTGCTTGTCTACAGACATACAAGTTATTGCAACTTTAGGCAGCAGGACCTTTCATTGGAAAATAAAAATGCCTATATGATTTTTGGGATCTATCTCTTAACTTTGGGGATACTGGGTGTTGAAAAACTCTTTTAAACAGCTGCTTTTTGGTTTAAATGACATTTTCAGTGAACCAAAAAGCAGAGGAATCAGCTCTTAGTAATCTTGCACATTATCTAGTGGATAGCATAATAGATTTGCAACAGCTTTTAAAGAATTTGCTATAAATAAATTAGTGGCAATTGCTTTGAAAGGATGTGGCATAAAGATTACATTCATCCATCAGGTGGCTGTGTTGCCTTTATTGGAATAACACAGAATTGGGTTTGTTTTCTTGCTTCACAAAATAACTAGTTGAAAGGTTTGTAAAAGTGGAATACATTTGAAAAGCAAAACTAAGCCAAGATGTAGTAGCTACACAGATAAGAACCAACAGTGATTTAGAACAGTATTATTACTTATTGCTCACATGAATATTTTCACGTTTCAAATGTAACTCGAGCATTCAGCAGTGCTTGGATTACTGACCTAAGTGCTGCTAGTGATAATATGCCTGTTCCAGTGATATTTGCTCTCAAATGATTTACTCTGATTCTGAATATCTCTGAGCTTTTATAACAAAATATGAGAATGCAGATTATTAGAAGTTATGTAAAAGGGGCTGATCAAATTACAGATAATGTGGAAAAATATACTGAATCTTAAATGGTATGAAAATCAAAGATTAAACAATCTCACATGAAAAACCAAACCAAACCACCAGCAGAGAGAAATACATTTTCACTTGATATGTATTAGAGAAAAATAGTGCATGTAATTAAGCCCTCTTCTTAGCAATGTTTTTGCAAGTAGAAGGATAATTTTCGATAGTTTCTATATCCTGGAGTAATTTAATTTTGAGTGGTGCATTCAAAGAGCAGCCCTAGGAGCCATGGAAGAGCAGCTCTGAGAGCAGCGTCAGGGCTGGCCCTGCCCAGGCACACCAGCACATCACAGCAGCACCAGCAGAGGCTTTTCTGTGCCCCATGGGGACTCAGCCAGCCCAAACACACTCTGATCCTGCTGAAGGAATAGAAGCAAACTAGAATTTGGTGCTCCCATTATTCCTTCTCATTGCTCCACATGATGCAGTGGACAAAATATTGTTTTATTGCTGTTACATTGTAAATGTATATAAACACTGTTAGTGTCTGTGTCTCTGATTCATTCAGTTCCTTCATCACATGCCTGATGACATAAATAGTCCTGACTGAATCTACAGGGTTATTTACCCTTTTAGAAGCAGACAAAGATTTAGTGTCTTTACCAAAATGAGATACTGATTCCATTATTTGTGGTTCAGTTATTTCCTTTGTCATTCTTTTCTCTCACTTCTTTTTATTCAAATTAACCACATCTACGTAAAAAGGAGAATTACACTAATAAAAAGTTCATGTCCCAAAATGTTCAGCTTTCTCACTCAGGATTTGCCTTAGCTCACAAGAATTTGACTCCAGCATTTTTTAGTGCAAGCAAGTAGGAACACTAAATGTAAGGCAGGGAACACCCTCAGACCCTGTCATTTAGGCACTGACACTGACAACTGACAGGCTTGTGGAATAAGGAAACAAAACTTGTAAACAAAAAAAAATAAACAGAGCTCCATTTCTACAATTGGCTAAGAAGTTGAGTGCAAAAGGTCAGAATCTAGACAGAAAGAAGATTAATATTTTCTCTGTGTCCTTCTGTTGTCTGTATCACCTGGAGCAGGCAGACCTGGACTTTGTTACAGGTAAATAATTACAGTTCTATCTGCCATAAATATCCACTTGAAGGGGCTACTGCAAAAAAATTGAGATTGTATCTCCAAGCAACTGTCAAATGGCTAGAATAAATTTAGAGGGCTTGAAATACTGATGTACACTTTCTATCATAGATATCTCTTGGTCTAGACTTTCAGGCTGCATTTTGACAGAACACATCAGATGACTGAGAAATTAGGGACTCAGGACCAAAAAAATTACATAGTGTTGGCACTTGTGGTTTGTGTCTTCCTTACCTGTGGTACTAGCAAACAGGAAGTCATTGCTTCTCAGCAAACCCAGAAATATTAACAGGACATATCCTTTTGCATTTTAAACACAGAAGGCAATAAATCTTGGGCCATGATGGCAAGCCTAAAGAGGTCACTGAGTAATGGTAAGCATAATATCTGTACTTTTCAGTGCTACAATAAATCTGACAGTGCTTTTTTAAAGTTGGGATGCTTCTGTACAGACTGAAGATCAAAAGTTTCCTTGCCCCCCAAAAGAAAAAAGAAAAAAGAAAAAAGCACACACATGCACTGCAATCACCTGTTTTTCATTTTACATATTTGGTGGAATAGAGAGTGAAAATAATATGCCTGTCTCTTTTAGTGTGGGTGATATTCTCATAAGCCCTGACTGAATGAGAAAAATCTGTCCCTTATTTAGAAGAATAGATAGGAAAGTCGTTCAGACTTTGAACTTACTTGTGTATTTACCCCCCTTTCTTACTTTCCCAAGCACGCATTAAAATATCATTATGGGCGTTCCTTCACAGGCTGACCCAGAGGTTTTGATTTCAGTTCAGATAATGACTCCAGTGCAGGTAGCACTGACCTCCCTGCAGCCATATCTGACCATACCTGTTTGCAGGGGTCATGCTATTCCTGCTCCAGAAAACTCCTCTCAATATTTCCTGGGTCAGATGAGATGTTCTCTGGGTTACAATCTAAGGCATTAATACTTCAGATCCTCCAGCTTAGAAACCTTTTCCTTAATGCATAACACATGTAGAAATATACTATTCCTTGGAATAAAAAGCCTGCAGACACATAACAGTTCTACTACACAGACCTATTCCACCTGCACTTGCAATGCTGTTGCTGTCCCCACCAAAGCTCAACTCTTAACAGCCAGGGGAAAAGGAAGTAGGAAATAGCATACATTGAATTTTTTCTTTATTTGTGTGTATAAACATGGATCTAGCCAAACTCCAGAGATTCTTTCCTTATGGTAATTTCAAATATGAGGTATGTTACTAAAATAAAGGAGAAGTGAATGGATGGGAACTCTTAAAAAAGACAGACATATAACATCTTGTAATATACCCCTTTTCACATTTGCCACTTGCCATGGCTCCTCCCTGAGCCATGACTTACCTAGCTTGCAAGTCAAGCCACGTGTTACTGCTTAGCAGAGTGAGATAATCAAAGCAAGAATAATAGACCAGGATTATCTGGCCAGGCAACCTGAGAAATGAAGCATCACGGAGCTGCCAACTGCAGTGGGCCAGGAGTAAGAGGATAAGAAATCCAGCAGCTGAACCCCACCCTAGGGCCAGCTCTGTGCCCTGGTGCTGCCCTCTGTGCCCATGTCTGCATGTCTGAAGCAGAGCTGAATGTTACCTGTCAATCCTCTGCCTCACCACCTGTGAGACTGAGAATCCATAAAGGTGTGGTAGAGAGCTCTGCCTGCAGCCTTTATGTAGACTTCAGCAGCTATTTACACTGCTTCTTTATATTATTCTTTTCCCATTTTCTCTGTTATGGCAAGAAAAAATCACTTGCAGGGAGCCATCAGGGTAAAAGGATCTCACCAGAGGAAGATCCAGCATTTTGCTGTGGCTCATTTTTCACACTGATGTCAAAGCAAACCTCTGAAGATTGCTGAGCAACATGCCCTCCTCACTGCCCATGTTCCCCACAGACCAGTCATCACCTCGCCTACTCTGAAACATCTGCTTCTCCCACCTCTCTGCTAATGATACAAATGATAATTTTTCAATCTTCCAGCAATTATCTTAGCCCTTTTTCTCATGTTACCATTTCAGTGCAGCAGGAGCTCCCTGGGAACAGCCACCATGCCACTAAATCTGTCCTCATGACACTTTAGTGTCTGCAGATGGTGTGAGATTGACTTTGTTTTCCAAAGTGAGAATTTTATCCTTGGTAAATTGTTTTGATTGCATCTGTGAAGTATGTCCATTATCCTATAACCAAGGATAGAGTGTAGATTTATATATTGCCTGATTTCATGGTCCAAATTCACAACTGGACATTAACAAAATATTGTAATAATACTTGTTTTGACAGTGGTCAAATAACTCCTTCAAAGTGCACTGGTATCAGGGGAAGGATTCCTGTGAGATCATAGGTGAGTATACTCTTGATCAGAGTCATGATCTAAATTAGTATGAATTTTTATGCATCTGAATTTAGGCGGACTGAGTTTGTACATTGCACTTTTGCCCCTGTAAAACAAAGGGACAGCTCTTTTTTTTTTCACAGAGCAGTGATTATGTCTCCAAAGCCTCGTGGAGAGCAAGACTGTGGAACCTGCAATCAGATGTTTAGAGGTTCCTAAGTCAGGTAGAAAGATTTGCAGCCTCTGTTTGCATTGTATTTTGAAAAGGGCATGATTAATTCAGTCCAGGACTATAGTGAAGGTTAGTAACATTGTAACTGGAAATACATGAATTATTCCAAACCTCCTGAACTCTATTATTCAGGAATATCTTCCACTAGTAGATGTAAACAAGCCAACAGGCTTGCTTTCCCCTCTCTCTTACCATGAGTGATCTGCCAGTATAATGCATGAATGCCAGTGCAGCACAAGATGAAAACAGGCCCAGCAGCAGCTCTTTATTTGGATTTGCCAGGCAGCAAGGTGGCAGATTTAATTTTCTCACCAACAGTGAGGCTTATAGAATGAATGCCAGGAAAATCAACCGAAATAGACATAAGACCAAGCCACTGTTTAAATGCTGTTTCTGTCTTGTTTTCCAATTCAGAAAGTTAGGATCTCTTTAGAGGGGCTTGGGTCTTTATGTCAGAAATGGAGAGAGCAGAAGAAGCCTCTGTCAGAACATGCAGCTGATGTAGGTCATTAGCACCTACGGACATGTAAATGTCAACAGGTTATCAAATTACATATCTAAATTCTGCCTGAGGGTAGCATGTTAGCAACAGAATTATACTAATCCAAAGTAAATCTATCTATATATAAGTATTTTTTGACACTGTGCATGCTTTTCTAAAACAAACACTTTACAAAGCCAATTTTGCTTTGTACACAGAAGTCTTCCATTGTAGGACAAAGACAGAACACAGCCTGAGAACCTCCTTTGAACATTGCTCTCCTGACCTGGGATTTGCAGAGCTGCCTGTAATAGCACTTTACAAACAAGTTGTTATGACAAAAATAATTATATTATTATTTTAGAATTCATATAGGGATGTTCACCCAGGACTCCAAAATACTTTGTCATCATGAGTTGTACTATTTTACAAGGCAGAAACTAATGGAAATGAAATTCAAGACCTTACACATATAGTTGAACAGTAAGTTGATAACTGAATTTGGAAAAAGCTCCATTTCCTCATTTGGGGCTGTTTCACAAGCTTCCTGTGAAGGGAGGAAAAGGAAATTTTTGTGCTTCTGCACTCAGTAAACTTTTTGTCTTTGAATAGCTAAAGTACGCTTAGGGGAAAGCTGGCAAAAATACAAGCACTGAAGTGGTCACTATCTAGTGCACTCAAATAAATACTATTCCTGTTCAGTAAATTAGCACATTTATGAGTTATATACTTTGTCAGCACTTTTTCTCAGCCTGCATAGACCAGATTTCCACTACATCATTCAGAGGTTAGCAGGAAACAAAATTAAACCCTCAGTGTTTTCACCACTATACAACCCGCAAAGTCATTTTTCAATGCACTTAACAGGTTATCTTGGAACACTCTAATAAATGGTGAGCGCTGCCTTTGACTTCCCCTTAGCAGAACTCATTGTTCATCTAATTTTTGCAACAGATTTCCTACCTCGTTTAAAACTTCAGCTAGAAGTGCTTTCCTGTTACATATTGCAAACAGACATATACAGTGACTCAGAAGCTTGGATCGGGTTGTGTAGGCAATACAGATTTTGGCAAAAGACTGGGAAGCCTTTTTCTGTCTGAAAGCTAAGAATGATAAAAATAGATCCTGATTTTACAGTCACAGTGACAAACTGGCTTCCAAAAGCTTCTCAACAGCACAAAGGGAACAAACTAGCAAAAGGGAAGTGAGCTGGAAAGATATATATTTTTCCCCAACAAGACTCAAATTCACCATCTTTTGTGGTTTACAATGATCTTATATCATTGCACATGGCATGTGCTGCACAATGACAACCCAGAAGTCAGCTTAGCTTGCAAGCAGCCATTCTCTTCCAAAGCTTTTCTGTGAGCTCAACACATTTAATTCACAATCACTTACAGAGCTTATACAACCCTATCAAATAACCAAGTCTCCTGAATCATCTCTTACCTACAAGATATAATTTTATTCTATTTCATATGATTTCATTATCTTATTTTTGTCACTTGATCTCATTTTTCTTGGGGTTCTAAAGGATTTAACAACGAATGATAAGAATGAGATTATCAGCACAAAAATAGACAATAATTAAATGTCAGTCATGTCTGTGACAGAACAAATGCAATTCTGTATCTCACTACTTTTGGTGCTGGCTAGTGCAATACTCATTAAATATTTTTACCGTTCATGCTGATAGTTTTGCAGTTTTTTCAAACAGATGAAATACATTTTGCTTACCTACCCTTCATTCTTCCTCCTCTGCAAATAAGTTTTTTTCCAGTGAAAGATTAGCATAGCTGGTACCAGGAATTTCAAATGGGATTGTTTATGCATCAAAGAGTAAGTATTAATAACAAAAATGCACTCACAGTATGATTGCTTTGTGATGATTAGAATATAAATTGTTGGTTCTATATATACAGACACACACACACACAATGAATTATGTGCCTCACCATGGTATGTCTCTTGCATTCCTCTAACATCTGATAGTCAGATGCCACGTCACACACGAACTTGTCAACTGCTTTTATCACTAAAAACTTTGTCTGTGGTGTTGCAGGAGCTGACAACCCAGCACACTCAGAATCCACCTGAAAACACATCAGCCAGAGGAATATTTTGCTCTCCTAGGGGTGAGGGGGAAGGAGGCAGCCTCTGCCCCAGGTTCAAGCAAGCAAAGGCATTAACTTCACACAGAAAGTAGTTTTCTTCTTGTTGATGATGAGAGGTACATGCTAAGCAATAAATTAAGTGAGCACAGTTAGTGGTGGACAGAAATTCCTTTCTGCAGGCTCCGCTCCACCACGTATGAGTTATGGGATCATCTCTAACTTGTGAAAATAACTCACATATCACCCTCTCCCCATTGCTATGCTTCTTGCTACTCCTGCCTGTAGAGCTGGTGCAAAAGCATTGAAGCCGGACAAGGATGGAGGAGTCTGAGCAGAAGGGTCCTATGGCAACTCTATCAGCTCTTGGAGCGTCAGACAGTGAATGGTGAATGGCCAGAGTCTGCCTCTCCAACTGGGCTCTGCCATCCCTGCCCTTCAGCCAAGGGCAAGATGCTCCTGAGCACAACAGCACATGGTTTCACAGGACTGGGGAGGGGCTGAAACCACACCTGTGCTGTGGCCCTTGTCCAACCCCCCCGACCTTTGGAGGAGAAGAGATTTTCCTAGGAATACAGTGAGCAGAGCAGCCAGATAAACAAGCAGCTGACCGTGAAAGCTGTGGGAATAAATAACACAGTGTTAAGCACAGGCTAGGCTAAGTATGTGAACCTTCAGTCAAAGTTCTGACCTCAGCTTTTGCAGACATAGCCAGGCTCACTTTAATTGCCTGGTTTGCAGGCTGGAGGGAGAGCAGCTGCTGCAGCACAGAGCCCAGAGCAGGTTGCAAATACCCCGTGACTGGGCAGCACGGAGCTCTCTGCTGCTGTGCCCAGGTCAGACCTGCTCCCCAGGCAAAAGAAATCTACCTGTCCCTCTCTGAATTAAACAGCTGAAATGGAGCAGTGAGGAGCTGCACTGAAGGGAAAGCTGTCCCTCTGGACTTGGTAATGTGGGCAAGTGCCCCTGCAGCAGCCCATCCCCAGGATGGCTGGGCTGGCTTTGATCACTCAGGCTGCTATTCAGCAGC